>NW_028252889.1:0-108404 GCF_964263255.1 Lissotriton vulgaris
GTCCCCGTTTTTTATTTTGAGAATCTGGTCACTCCACCGTAAGCCGCACGTACACATTTGTGTAAATTGCGTGTGTACATGGCAAGCCACTGAAAACTTCTCCTATCAATCTGAACCCATAGAATCTGTCTGGTCTCTTCACCCAATATTCTTGATGAAAGTTGCTGGCTGAGGAGTCGGACACTGAACACCAGCCATTAAAACCGCCCCATTCCCTTACTCTCTACAGTGAGCTGGAGGGGCAGACTCCATGCCACATGATTGTCAGCATATGGGACAATTGATGCCGGGTGCAAGCTTTTTCTGTTTTCACATTTGCAGAGACCGCGGCTGGATGCGCTAATGAGACATGCGCCCCCCCCATGCATGCTTTTCACCCCTAACAAGCTGCTAGATGGCAACGAATGCCGATCATTACAAATGCTGTGTGGTGGCAGTTCATGCGAATGTGCCAAAGAGTCTGGGCATGCCGCGCCGTCCACAGCAGCCCCCCACAATCCGAGTGAAGCACCTGAGTCAGAGCTGTACCGTGTGCATCCTGTCAGCGGGAGGGATGAATGAAGCCCCCTCCTGCCATCATCTTGCAGGCACACAGTAAGGGGGCGGGGGCCGTGTGTGTTCACCCGCATTTACTGTGGGAAAGGATCCCTAGGTGCTCATGTATGGGGTTCCTTTCCACTCCAGTCTGAATGCAGCTCATCGTGTGCTCTCCAGAGAGCGAGTATGAACAGCAGCCGTGTGTTTACTTTTGCATTGTGCTTTCACTTAAAGTGAAAGTGCGATGCGAAAGTAAACACACTGCTGCCTTTGCCAACGCGAAGAGAAAAAAAGAAGTACTTTAGGAAGTCATTGAAGGAGAGAGTGTCACGCCGCCGGTAAAAGATCAAATCCCAGTGGGCCTGGCCAAAATGAGACAAGGCGGCAACAAGGAAGGACTAAGAAACCTCCTTCACAATCAAAGCCAGTGTTTTGCATGGAAGCGGACACTAACCAATTAAAAAGATGGGCGGGGCTTCAACTCCGCCTCCGAGAGCTTTGGAATCTGCATTGATTCCAAGAAGCTCTCCGATGCTGAGAGCAGCGCATGCTTGCTGCTTACGACAGCCGAGACCTAAAAAGGATCAAAATATGAAAAATAATCAAATATCTAAATAAAGCTTTACAGAGTGGTCGCAGACAGGCCAGATTGGTTTTTTAACACCCACACACATTAGCGCTACTTTACCAAGTTCACCAACAAAGCGCTCCTTTCTTTTTATCTTCTTTCTTTGCACAACATGGTTTCCGAGGGTGGGGAAGTGCACCATTCCTGGAGGTAATGCAATACCTGGTTGATGGGTGAAGTGAAAAATGTTTAATGTGATCCTTTCAAGTTGTTTTCCTTATTTTAGCTTATAAAATGAGGCTGCCCATGGCACACTCCGTGTGCCAACTCAAAAGGGCGGCCACCTTTGTGCACATTAGACACACCACCACCTCACTAGTCGTGGAGAGCCCAGGGAGGAGACCCCAAGCCAGGCACCTGGGCTGCTTCAGTTCCTGCGCACAGAGAATACCGGCAAGGTATTAGACCTGCTCCCGCCCATCTAGCCTCCCTCTTTGTCTCCTGGTCAGGTGGTTGTGCTGGTCTGAATTCACGTAGAAAAAGTGGTTGTTAGTTGGACCATGCCTCCCCCCGGGTCCAAACCCGTAGAGGTTGTTGTTCCCTGGGGGGCATCCCTCCTCATACAATAACCCCCTGGCCATATTTCCACTGCCCGCCTGAGGTCTGTCAAGGCTTGGTGGCACAGTACATGGCCAGGGACTGGGCATCTTCATCGGGTACCCGCTTCAGGGGGGGTTGGAGGCCTCCATTTGGCCAGGAACCAGCCCTCTGCGGGTACACCGGGCAGCCACTAAGTCAGGGCGGCTTTCCATTTAGCTCCCCTAAAGATTCATTACTGCAGGGCCTCCTCCCAGAAAGTAGATCCGCTGGTTTGAGTCGGCCTCTCCGGAGGGTATTTATACCTGTTGGCCCCTCCGGGTTGCCCCAGGGGGGACTGTGTGCTCAACCGCACCCTCCTCAACAGTCTCTGGAGCCGCTGTGGTTACCAGACCAACCAGCGTGACTGAGTGCAGCAGGGTGATCCAGGGCCCTCTGGGGGCATTTTCAAGTGTTGGCCCGCCCCGGGGAAATAGCATATGTGACCAGAAGAGCCGCAGTATTGAGTCACAAAGAGGAGGCCGAGTACTGCTTAACAGCCAGGTAGTTTTGGGGGTCTACCGGGCGCCTGACACTCATCTTGGTCCTGCAGGGCTGTAGGTGTGGTGTCTGGTGTGATTGTGCCCCATGAATGAGGGTCAGCGGGGACAGCCTCAGGCAGGGAGGCACGTGCCTGGGGTGGGGCTCCACCATAGCAGCTATAGGCCTCCAGGGGTCTACAGGATGGGCCTGCTGTGAATAGGGGCCTCAGGATCACTTCGGTGAATGCGGGGGCTGAAGCCTGAGGGCCACCAAGACACTGGGGATTTTGGCTTCCACCCTGTGACCCTGTGGCTTCTACCTGCCCTTGGATCGCTCGCAAGTTAACCACCACGTTGACTTATGTTTGTATGGAATAAACCTGTGGCAAACTGTTTCCAACAAACTTGTTTTGCGTGATCATTTACTGTAATGCATGCCATGATTTTCATGGGTGGTAGGGTTACTTATATCGGTACTAACTGAACCACACCTCTGTGTTCAGGAATGTAGTCTTTTTAAACCAAACTGCTAACGTTTGTAAGGATATAAGCAATAGACATTGAAATGGGTCCCTTTTGGGCCCTGTAGTCACGTCCCTAATGTGTCAGGAAAAATCACTCACTGATTTCTTAACCACATGCATGCGGTGCATTTTCCCGCTGTGTGCGGCAATTTGCAAAAAGCCGCGTTACGTGACAAGCTCAGCTCGTCATCAGCATCGAAGGGGTTAATGAGTGTAAAAGCATTAAGGTTGCCATGTTGTTGCTGCTTACATTTCACGTACTTTGCTTAAACTTGCATTCCCTATGAGTGTTTGCTTTTTCCAGGATGTGGTTACTTTGCTTTTTCAAGCCGCATATTACTCTTGTCTGGGGTAGAATTTGAATTGAGTTGCATCCAGGTGTTTTGTAGCTGAAGGCAGTGCGAGTTTCTCTCAGTTGGGCAGTTTGGTGTTCAGCAGGGGAGAGGATGTGGCACTCTGGCCAGAGCTGTCAAATTTGGAACTCGGCTCAGGCTTTCCGACCAGTCCTTTAACCTGAGGTAGCACATTCTAATGCTAGACCTTGGAAGGCCCCAATAGACCTTAGATGCCCAGGGGCAGTAGTGCAGAGTGCAATTTGGTATTAAAGGGGCAGCAGACACTTGTGCAGCCCCTTCTGTAATACCAATAGTGCTGAAGCACTTTAAGCACCAGTGCTACTTTCATAGAGTGTTCCCTCATTTGCATGGGGTTTTGTCCCGGGCAAATAAGGGGATTCCTTTTCCTCTGTGCCCGCGCTGTATTACAAACGCGGGCGCAGAGGCAAAGAAGCTCTCAGGAGGTGCACAGACAGTGTGCCATCTATTAGGTAGAGCACAGTCAGTGTGCCTTATAAGAGTAGCCTCTGGGGGAGAAAGGGGGTCCCCACACATCCAGTTTGCTGCCTACACTGTGAAAACACAGAGCGTCTGTAAAGCAGCCACTCTGGTTTTTAATGAATGCAGTTTGCGGCTGCCCTGAGGGCAGTGCATTCATCACAAGTGGTGCAGTTCCCACAATGCACTGGGCGCACCTTTTAATAGGTGAGTCGAGCGCAATGAAGGGGAATAGAGCCACATCAATAATGCGCCCTTGGCTGTCTTAGCACCAGCAGGTGGACCCTAGTGGTGGCAGGTTTGGGTTATTGAAGGCCTGTCCACCACAATCCAAACTGAAGTTCACCTCCAGTCTTGCAGGCAAGCCTACGAAGTAGCACAACCGAGAGCAGGGGTCTGCATTCAGTAGGTGCTGACCCCCAGGGGGGTAGAGTCGTGGAAAGGGGGTCACGCATTCCCATGGTACCACTGCCTGAGTCTGGAATCCAAAACGTTTACTCTTAGTTTTTTGATTCTGAACAGTGCATCTCAAGAAGCTCTCTGATTGGAGGACATCGTAAAAGAATACAACGTCATTGATGACCATCCTCCAATCAGAGAAACTGCAGGATGCACGCAAGGAAATGCTGGGAACTGAAGCCATGAATATGCACCAATGGGGAGGGCTCTGGAGTGCTTCAATACTTGTTTGATCCTGCTGCCTTGCACTCCTGCTCCCTCTCGTGGACTTCCTTGTTGCTGCTGCTGTTTTGTTGAAGCTGCTGTCCCTCTTTGTGCTTCTTCCTCGTGGCTGCCTCTGCAATCTGATCTCCCAGCTGTCTCCTGGTTTCCAAGGCAACCGAAGCTTTGCAAAGCTTCAGTAAGCTGCCTCTTCCCCTGCCTTCCTCTGCATCCACCCTGGTTTTTTGCCACTCAGAGACACACGAAGGATGTGAATTTCCTTTTGGATTCAAAGAGTTGCAAACCTATAAATATTTTGAAAGGTGGGTTGGGGCTTATTTATTGGAGAATATTAATTCAAATGAAGAGAGTTAAAAACTATTTACTAGGGGTGAGATAAATGGTCAAAAGGGTCGCAAAAAATATTTGCCTTTACTATTGTTTTTTGACCAGCATGTGTTGAGCCTAATTTAAACTCTACATTTACCTTCTACATTCATATAACTTCGCTTCTCAGCAAATGTTTATTTTCAATCTTAGTACAATTATTCCACCTTTTTTCCATGACATTTAATTCTGGCCCAGTATTTAGCATTTTTGTATTGTCCTCTGGGGATACTTTGATGGCTTATTACTATTTCTTGGCACATCAAACATCTTAATGTACTAATACTATCACCCCTAAAGCAACGATTCCTACTTCTCCTACTAATTTCACTACTGCCAGTGCTACAACAGCTACTAGTACAACTAGAAATCATATCAGAGGGGAACAGCTACATACTTTGGGATATTTGTTTCAGGAAAAATCATTTCAGATTAGCAACATTTGTAGGTGATAAGGGGAAAATATTTCTGTAAATCTGATGTTGTCAATTCCGACTAACCTAGTAGTCTCCTTCAAAAACAAGTCTATAGACGTTGACCTCCTGTGCACCATGCTAGGCTCGAAACACTATGTGGTAGACAATGTTGAAAATGGGCTCTGCCTTAGTTTGCAGAGGTGAACAGCATCTGTGTACTTGCCTTTGTGCTGTAAATGGTGGCGCTGTCACACAATTACAATTTCCTTGACCTGCGGCTCGCTGGAACACAAGCAATTCTGATACATTATCTTTGGCTGGTGTCCTTTGTTAAACATTCTTCTTACCTCATCTGAGGCCTCCTGTCCCCTGCATCACCAACTTGACCAAGCAGCTGGCAAGGTAACATATTATACCAGTCCTGTTTAGTGAGAAGCCTCCTGTAAACTCTCGCCATCAGTTTCTTTGATTAGTGGTGGCAATTGAGTGGGTGATTCTCTTTTGATGGGGAGTGCATGTTCTTTACCCAGGACTGGTTTTCCAAACGTCTCATTAGCTACAACAGGACCTCTGTGGGAGGGCTGCCTTACCCTACTTCCTCAGCTGCTGTTTCCAGAGGTTCTCTTACTTGGTGTTGCCCCAGAGTAACGTTGAGTTAAATTATCCAGAGAATAAGGTCTCCTGGGGTGGGGTAGTTAGTGGCTGTATTTATTGGTAGCTGCATTCTAGGTTGGACACGGCTCCACCCTGATTCCCGATGATGCAAATGTTGGTTTTGGGAATGGACTTTAAGTGAGGCTAACAAATGACAGTTGTGCATTGTAAATGGCTTGTAGCAGTTCAAACTTTTATTTCACAGGGCACTGTGTCCTGAGATGACTCAGTGGCTATTGAATTTGGAGAAGCGAGTACTGGTTTATGGTTCCAATCCCAATAATGGATTTAAAGTGTGATATCTTGGGAGCTGTATGTTGTAGAAACCACAGTGATTTCATCCTGTCTTACCACGAGAAAGATAAGTAATTCGCAGAATATGAATGAGCTGTGTTTTTACTGCTTACTTTTCCTCGACAGGGTGCGCCTACTAGACACCACCCCCTCCAGAGACCCATGGTGTGATTAGGGATCACGCCACATGTAAGCTCTAACTCTTATTTATTTAACCCCTTTTGAAATGGTGCTGCCACCAAGCTGGGTCTGGTGGCTTAGTGGACTAAAGTATCCACTGTAGGGGCCTGTGTTCGACCTCATGGTCAAAGGTTCAAATCCTGGTGGGTCCACTCAGCCTTTCATTCACCTGAGGTTGATAACATGAGTACCATTGAGACGGGTAACAATTTACACCTGTTATTCAGTGCCTTGAGACCCTAGCTTGGGTGATATTTGCGCTTCACAAATACACATGTTATGCAGCAGACAGAAAGGCAATGTGCTTGGTGGGGGCCTGGGTTGGCCGCGGGCGTGGAGGGGGTATAACATTGATGGGATGAAGGGGAGGATCCTGGACAGACAATGTCCGGCCTGTGTGTGATTATTAGGTATTGAGAGACAGAGGCAGGCATACTTTAGCTGACAGAGATGAGAGAGATGGATCGGAGGGGGTTGGAGGAAAGAGGTGTGTGTGAACTGTTTAACTCTGCACAAGACCTCCATGGTTTTACTTCTCCTGGCCAGAACCAGGTGAGCTAATGTGGCTACGCATATTCCTGCAGAGTGGAAGGCCCCTTTGAGAGGTTTACTAGACATCTTTCTCTTGTTCATTGCCATATTTTGTTTTTAAAAACGGGCAATGATGAGGTGAAACCTTTGCGCATAGTTACCTTGTGTAAAAAATGTCAAAATAATGAAGCAGCAGTATCCCCGAATATGTGCAACACATAGCATTATTTTACTACCACTTTGAAGTCGCTGCTGCCACTGTGCGAGCGCAAGCATTTTAAGCCTGCTTTTAAAAACGTGATGTATATGTTTTTAGCGTGACAAGAATTTTATTCAGCAATTGCCTGTTTGCACAATTATATTCTTTGCACAGAGGACGACAGCGAGTGAGGCTGCTCCTCCTATTTTAGACTATTGTGTATCTTGTATTACGCGTTGTGTATTGGTTTACATCCACGAGGAAGTCAGCGAGTTAGGCTGCTCTTCTGATTCACCAGCTATTTTGGTCGCCGAATCCCGAGCTTCGTTCCACCACGGCTGTGTGCCGATTGAGTGGAGAGCTCATGGGGAGTTAGGCGGACCAACCAGGGACATTCCAGCAAGCCGGAGGGCGGAGACAGGAGCCCGCGCCTCCCACTACCCCTTTATTTATTTTCATGTGCTGGCGGGGGCGCAGCGGACGGGCGCAGCGGGAGCGCCGAATGCGCGCCTAAGGTAAGCCCGTCTGCGCCCGTCCGCGCCTGGACCGCGCCCAGTGCCGGTCCGGCTGCCACTTCTCTCTTAGGCATCTTGAGTCCATGTGGACTTGTGGGACGTGCGGACCGGAATAACAGGCGGGGAGGCCGAATATAGTGAGCTATGTCTGTGGTATTTATTCAAGTGATGAGTGGAAATACAAAGATACAATGCAGGGAGGATGGTTGACTTGGCTGATGACCCGGCCCGGTGAGGTGGATTCTGGTTCAAGGGCTGCTTCCCGCTTTCACCAATGGTCTCCTCGGTATGGTACTGGGGCTCCACGGAGGCTTGAAGAAAGGGAGAGAAGCGTATGGGCTTTAGTCCGAGCAACACAGTCGGAATGCCTCCACCTACACCAGGGCGTGAGAGGGTAGGAAAGAGGATGGTGAGGGAGGGACGGAACGGGGTTGTAAGAGGCAAGAAAGAGCGGGAGGGAAGAGAGGTGACAGGTGCTGGGCAGTGATTGGGCTCTTTACAAGGTGCGTGCAAAGGGGATTTAATATACAGTGGCTAGGTGCTCGTGAATCCTAGTATTTACAACTCTATATCTACAACTCTATGTACAGGGGCACTGAGAAAGGGTGACGTGTTCTCACGTGCCCCGCCGCAACTCTCGTCCGAGTTGCGGCCGCTCTCCAGCCTCCTCCTGAGGACGCCACCAGTCCTCCGTCCAGACGTCCTCGTCCTCTTCCTCGCTTCGGTCTAGCCGTGCTGCGCCGCTCTCTGTCGGGGGTTCGTCGCTCTCCGCTGCCTCCTGCCACGAGTCGGTTGCTCCGAACGCCTCTCCTTTCTCCTCGGGGCTTTTTCTATCTTCCGGCGTGTTGATAGCGCGACCACTTCCGGGGTCAGGGCCGGGTGCTTCCGGGTTGCCAGAGGTCGTCCTGTTTCCGCTTCCGGGATGGCGGGCGAGTGTTTCCGGTTCTCCGCACTCAGGGGTCAGCACCTGCAGGGGACGAGAAAGAGAGGGTGTCCTGGGTGACCGGGACGTTAGCTGACCGAGCGTGGGGGATAGGATCTCCGCGCTCGGACACCGCTGAAATGAGGTATGTGCAGCGCCCGTTCCACATCCCCTTTCCCTAGCTGTCTTTCTTGTAGGGGGGCTGGGAGGTGGATATCGGGACAGATAATCCGCGTTGCCCTGTTGTAGCCCTTTCCTGTGTAAGGTCTTAAACCTAAAGGGTTGAAGGGAGAGGAACCACCGAAGGACTCGGTCATTGTGGCCCCTATTGCGGGCCATCCATTCCAGAGGGGCATGATCGGTGTATAGTATAAATTCACGCCCCTCGAGGTAGTACCTAAGGCTTTCTACTGCCCATTTAATAGCTAGGGCCTCTTTCTCTACCACTGCATAATTTACTTCTCGGGGAAAGAGTTTTCTGCTGAGGTATAGGATTGGCCGTTCGACCCCTGTCGAGTCCTTTTGTGAGAGCACAGCCCCCAAGCCCTGATCAGAGGCATCGGTCTGCAATATGAATGTTTGGGTATAGTCCGGGCTGACTAAGACTGGCTCTGATACCAAGGACTGTTTCAGTTGCTCAAAGGAATGTACTACCACGGTTGAGGGATGTCTAAGCGCTTCTTCAGTTTTTGTGGATTTCTTCAACAAAGGGGCTGCGGTTTGTGAGAAATTCGGGATAAACCTCCGATAGTACCCCAATAATCCTAGAAAGGCACGTAGTTCTTTCCGGTTTTGAGGGAAGGGAATGGTCTGAATGGCCTGGATCTTATTGTTCTGAGGCCGTATAAGTCCTTCCCCCAACAGGTATCCGAGGTATTTCACGCTCTGGGCTGCCAGGGTGGTCTTGGAGGGGTTGATGGTAAAACCATTGTTCCCTAGAGAGGTCACTACGGCTCGTAGATGATGTAAGTGCTGCTCCCAACTATCACTATAAATGACGATGTCGTCCAGGTATGCCCCGGCGTACCTCGTGTGTGGCTGTAGCACTAAGTTCATGGCTCTTTGAAAGGTAGCCGGGGCACCGTGAAGCCCAAAGGGCATCACCTTAAACTGAAATAACCCCTCCGGGGTGGAAAAGGCAGTCTTGGGTTTGTCTGTTTCTTTAAGAGGGATCTGCCAATAACCTTTGCAGAGATCAAGGGTGCTTATGTACTTGGCTTTGCCTATGCGTTCCACCATTTCATCCACGCGGGGCAAGGGATAGGTGTCGAAGGCTGATATTTTGTTTACTTCTCTAAAGTCCATACAGAATCGGGTAGAACCATCTGGCTTGGGTACGAGAACAATCAGGGAATTCCAGCTGCTGTTGGAGGGTTCTATGATGCCCATCTTCAGCATTTGATTTGTCTCATCTTTGATGATGGCTCTACGGGCTTCGGGGATGCGGTAGGGCCTTTGCCTCACGGTTTTTCCTGGTTCCGTATGTATGGCATGTTCAACCACGGTGGAGTGTCCTGGAAGGGAGGAGAATACTGTCTGCACCGAGGATAGGGCTCGCCTAAGATCCTGTCTATGGGGTTCTGGGAGGTCCGGGTCAATGCATCCTTCAAAGGGAGGGGCTATTACAATGGACATGACCGGACGGACTCCCTCCCATTTCTTCAATAGGTTCACGTGATAGATCTGCGTGATTCCTCGGTTGGGTTCTGTTTCCACTTCATAGGTAACCGGAGTCACGGCTCTTAACACAGGGAAGGGGCCCTGCCACTGCCCTAGTAACTTGTGGTCGGAAGAAGGCAATAGTAACAACACCAGATCACCAGGATTGAACTTCCGGGCTTTGGTTCCCTTATCGTATTGGTGTTTTTGGGTGTCTTGAGCGGCTACCAAGTTCTGCCTCACAATGACCCTTATCTGTTCCAAGTGGGTCTTTAGGTTGTCCACATATTCTGGTAGGGGTCGGGTTCTATCTGGTTCAGCTTCCCAGGCTTCCTTAGCCATATCTAGGAGTGTCCGCGGGGCTCGCCCATATAACAATTCGTACGGGGAATATCCTGTGCTGCTTTGGGGCTTACACCTGATGGCAAACAGCGCCAGGGGAAGCATCTCCTCCCATCTTTTACTTTCGAGGCCTAACAATTTCTTAAGGGTCGTTTTGAGTGTAGCATTGTAACGCTCTACCAACCCATCAGTCTGGGGGGTGGTAGGCAGATGTTCGTATTTGTTTGATGCCTAGGTGGGAGCAGGCTTGGCGCATAAGGGAGGAGACAAAGGGTGTCCCCTGGTCAGTTAAGATTTCGCGGGGAAAGCCTACTCTCGAGAATATGGATACAAGGGCCTTGGCTATGTTTTGGGTGGTGGGTTGGCGTAAGGGTACTGCTTCAGGGAAGCGGGTAGCATAGTCCACCAGTACAAGGGCATATCTACATCCTGATCTCGAGGGAAGCAAGGGTCCTATAATGTCCATGCCTACTCTTGTGAAGGGGACATCAATGATGGGAAGGGGCTGGAGAGGGACCCGGGGAGGACGGTATCGACTGTTCCGCTGGCAGACTGGACATTCCCGACAATACCTTTTGATCTGTCCGTGCACCCCTGGCCAATAAAATTTATCTAGGATTGTGTGTCCGGTTTTTTCATCGCTGAAATGACCCCCCAATAAATGGCTCTGAGCTAGGAACAGTACTTTCTCACGAAACAACCCGGGGATAACCAGTTGGGTGGGCTGTTGGGGTCCTCCCTTTCTGTAAAGGAGTCCGTTTTTCCGGAAAAAGTAAGGACCTACATGTAGAGGATCTTCAGCGTCCAGAGCACGGGCCCAAGCCTCCTGCAACACCGGGTCCTCCTGTTGCGTGGCGCGGAACTCCCTGTTGGTTTCCCATGGATGGATATCGACTTGGGCAGGAAAGGCCATAGCAAAGTCCTTTCTTTCGTTCCTTTTCTGTCTTTTGGTCTTGTAGGGTTTAACCGTTGGATGCCCAGGAGGTGGTTCACTGGAAAACGGGGCATCGGCCCACCACTTCTTCAGAGAGTCGGTGGTGTCTTGCAGGAGATGGGGTAGGCCACTATAGTCACTCCCCAATATCGCTTGTTCCGGGAGAGTAGGTATGAGGCCCACCGTTAGCAGACTACCCCTATCCATGGGGTGCTGGACATGGACCTGTGTGGTCGGATAATGCTTGGTGTCGCCATGGACACATTTGATAGCCACCGTACCTGTGACCGGACCGACAGGGTGAGGTAATTCTTGGGGTCTTAGGACACTTTGCCTGCATCCAGTGTCGGCCAGTGCCATCATTCTGTGTCCTTTAATCCGCACTGGGCATCGAAACGGAGGAGGAGTAGTGTCAGCGGTGAGACACACATAGTTTCTCGCCATCCCTATCTCCATGGGCTCCTCCTTTTGAGGACAGACGCGAGCAATGTGTCCGTACCCACCACAATGATAACATTGGGGTCCCGGTGGGTGGGCCCGAGGCATGACAGGGTAGGGCATAAGGGGAGCGGGCTCGGGTTTCCTGACCACTGGAGAGGGTCGGGGTAGGCGAGCATGGTTCCCCGGAGGTATACGGGGATGATGTTCCTCTTTAGGTCGCTGGGATTCCTGGGCTCGGCTGTAGGCGCTGGCTATTTCTATAGCACTGTTGAGCGTTAGACGTGCATGTTGGCGTACCCACTTCTGGGTGGCAGGGTGGAGGGAAGCTAAATATTGCTCTAGATATATTTTGGACAAAATGTCTTCCTTGGTGGCTGTAGCAGGTTTTAACCACCGATTGGCCAAATCTTGAATACGAAAGGCAAGAGCCCTAGGGGTTTCTTGGGGTCCTTCCCTCGCTTGACGTAGCCGAACCCTATATGCCTCATCATCAATCCCCAGTCGTTCCAGGATGCAGGTCTTGATGTCGGCATACGGTGTTTGTCCCTGGATGTTGGCTTGCTGGTAGGCGGCCTGCAGTTCTCCGGTCAATAGGGGACCTAAGTAGTGGCCCCACCTGTCTTCAGGCCAAGCAGCCGCCTGTGCTAGACGCTCAAAGTTCGTGAAGAAGTAATCGGGGTCCTCTCCGGGTACGTACTTCTGTAACACGACAGAGGGCAGGGAGGTGACGGGCCTTTGTTGCCCCATAACAGTTGTGAGCTTCTCGAGGGCTTGGTCCTGCGCGGTACCCTGGCCCTTCAGCACGTCATGCAACTGACCCCGATCGTCTTCAGCCGTCTTGAGGAATCTCTCCATCAACTTCCCTAGTAGCTCCTGGCCTTCCGCCAGTTGTTTGACTGCGGCCTCCATGCCTCCGGGATATCCCACTTCTGACACCACTTGTGGACTTGTGGGACGTGCGGACCGGAATAACAGGCGGGGAGGCCGAATATAGTGAGCTATGTCTGTGGTATTTATTCAAGTGATGAGTGGAAATACAAAGATACAATGCAGGGAGGATGGTTGACTTGGCTGATGACCCGGCCCGGTGAGGTGGATTCTGGTTCAAGGGCTGCTTCCCGCTTTCACCAATGGTCTCCTCGGTATGGTACTGGGGCTCCACGGAGGCTTGAAGAAAGGGAGAGAAGCGTAAGGGCTTTAGTCCGAGCAACACAGTCGGAATGCCTCCACCTACACCAGGGCGTGAGAGGGTAGGAAAGAGGATGGTGAGGGAGGGACGGAACGGGGTTGTAAGAGGCAAGAAAGAGCGGGAGGGAAGAGAGGTGACAGGTGCTGGGCAGTGATTGGGCTCTTTACAAGGTGCGTGCAAAGGGGATTTAATATACAGTGGCTAGGTGCTCGTGAATCCTAGTATTTACAACTCTATATCTACAACTCTATGTACAGGGGCACTGAGAAAGGGTGACGTGTACTCACGTGCCCCGCCGCAACTCTCGTCCGAGTTGCGGCCGCTCTCCAGCCTCCTCCTGAGGACGCCACCAGTCCTCCGTCCAGACGTCCTCGTCCTCTTCCTCGCTTCGGTCTAGCCGTGCTGCGCCGCTCTCTGTCGGGGGTTCGTCGCTCTCCGCTGCCTCCTGCCACGAGTCGGTTGCTCCGAACGCCTCTCCTTTCTCCTCGGGGCTTTTTCTATCTTCCGGCGTGTTGATAGCGCGACCACTTCCGGGGTCAGGGCCGGGTGCTTCCGGGTTGCCAGAGGTCGTCCTGTTTCCGCTTCCGGGATGGCGGGCGAGTGTTTCCGGTTCTCCGCACTCAGGGGTCAGCACCTGCAGGGGACGAGAAAGAGAGGGTGTCCTGGGTGACCGGGACGTTAGCTGACCGAGCGTGGGGGATAGGATCTCCGCGCTCGGACACCGCTGAAATGAGGTATGTGCAGCGCCCGTTCCACAGTCCACTTACCTATAGTCGTGACACCCTGCTCTCCCTGAACCCAGGCTCACATTTAGGTCTGCATAGGTGCTCGCCGAGCTCCGACACGATATGGGAATGTAAGGTTTGCAATTTTCACCTTCCCCCACGCCTATCACATTCATCGCCCAAAAGCCAGAACGAGCTTCCGATTAAGGCAGCTCTCATCAATGCCCGTTCTATGGTGAAACATGCTGAGAACATATTTGAGCTCATTAGAGACAACAATTTGGACATTTTGTTTGTCACGGAAACGTGGCTAAGCGATTTTGTGTGCCCCAGTGGTAGAACTGGCAGTCCCACGTGGCTACCGCCTGTCTAGAGCCGATCGCACCAGGTAGAGGGGGCGGCACTGCTGTAGTATTCAGGGAAACATGGGCCTTCTCCTGCGACAAATCCTTGAGTGTGTTGGATGGAGGAGCCCTTGACTTCTCCTTTATTCTTTCTCCCCACTTCACCCTAGGAGGGACCTTGATCTATAGACCGCCAGGGCCAATTGGCTCCTTTCTAAGTTCCTTAGGAGACACACTGACTGACCGTGTGTTACGTTTCCCAAATTTCTCCTTTTGGGAGACTTTAACATACATTTAGACTCCACTAGCTCTTTAGACACACTGGGTCTTCAAGACCTTTTGTCCATAACGCACTTAACTCAGTGGATCTCCAAACCTACGCACTCTCGAGGACATGTGCTGGACCTGGTGTGTTCCAACTTTGCCCTGGTCCTTAAAGATCCCCAGCCAGTTACCTGGCCTGACCATGCTGTGATTATCTTCTCCTGGGACGTGGCACTACCATTTCGCCACCCCCCTCCTCAGTCAGGCCGCCTAGTACGGAAAATTAACATTCCTGGACTGGCTGAAGCCCTCACGCACTCCCAGATGGCTCGGACCACTAATCTAGAGGGCCAAGTGGACCTCTTTAATGCCTGGGTCAGTCTGGGAGTAGAGACCATTTCCAAGCCTGCTCCGAATATTTCCCGACGCATGTTACCTTCTCAACCTTGGTATACGCCAGCGTTGAAAGAGCTAAAAAGGTCATGCAAGAAATTTGAGCGGCTTTGGAGGGTTGCATACTCCCCGCAAACTAAAGCAGATCTCAGCGCAGTCCAAAGAGAATACTATACCGCAGTTAAGACTGCGAAAGGTGCCTACTTTGCGACTAGGATCCTAAAAGCAGATAATAATGATATGGAAATTTTCGCTATAGTCCAAAGCTTTCTGTCGCCTCTAGCGGAGCATAAAAAGAGCTCGGTTTCTGCTGAATGGTGTGAGGAGCTCTCTTCCTTCTTTATTAATAAGATCAAGCTTATTGAAGAGGGATTAGCTTTGAGTAACGCTGACTCACACCCTTTGGCGGTGACACCTGGTGCCCCTGCTAGTAGTTGCCTTGCCAAATTTGCTATGGTGTATCAATTGGACATCCTTGCTCTGCTGAAATCTCTTAAATCAGGCTCCCCCTCGGACCCATGCCCGGCAAGAGTTCTGGCGGGAGTAGCAGATTGTGTGGGGTCAGAGGTCACTACTATGGTTAATTGGTCTTTGCAATCGGCAGTGGTACCTAAGCAATGGAAGCAAGCCAAACTCCTGCCTCTTCTGAAGAAGCCTTCAGCAGACGCCGCTATCGCAGCCAATTACCACCCCATCTCCTTGCTCCCGGCACTGGCAAAAGTCTGCGAAAAGGTTGCTTTTCGGCAGCTGAACGCCTTTGTGGAGGAGTCTGGGGCACTTCATCCAGCCCAGTCTGGCTTCAGGGCCTCCTTTAGCACGGAGACAGCCTTGGTGGAGGTGGTGGAAGCCATTAGGGAGTGCACGGACAAGGGTGGCAGAGCGGCGCTAATCCTATTGGACCTCTCTGCCGCCTTTGATACGGTCCCTCACCAACTCCTCCTGGCCCGCCTTACTGATATTGGCCTCACCGGGGCTGTGTGGTCTTGGCTGGAGTCTTTCCTGGACTCCCGCTACCAGCAAGTCTGGATGCACCCATACTCTTCTTCGGCCAGGCTCGTTCAGACCGGGGTCCCACTGGGCTCAACATTGAGCCCACTTCTTTTCAACATCTATATGACCCCACTGATCTACCTGGCCGAGGAGCTGGGTGCAAAAATTATGGCCTACGCCGATGACACCCAGCTCCTGTTCACCTGGGGTAACTCGACATTAGAAACGGCTGCAGCACAAAAGTGCCTGGCGGCCGTTTTCACCTGGTTGGCCCGTGCCAAACTCAAATGCAACGAGGGAAAATCAGAGATTATACTATACGGCCAATTTCCAAACCAATTCACTAAACTGGTTTGGCCTCCTGATTTTCCCCGCCCCCTCTCTGAAGGTGGCCCAGCCAAGAACCTGGGTATCTGGTTCAACGAAGATTTAAGGTTCTCAGAGCAGATTAAGAGACTGACGGGTGCCTGCTTTGGGACTTTTAGATCTCTGGGCAGATTCTTCCCTCTACTGCCACAGCCAGCCAAAGAAACGGTCGCTAGAGCCCTCATATTGTCCCATCTGGATTATGCCAACGCTTTGTATTTGGGCTCACCCTCCTTTCTGGTAAATAAGCTACAGCTCATCCAAAATGCGGCCGCGAGACTTCTGCTCGGCATCTCTAGACGCAATAGCATAAGACCGGAAATTGCCGCACTCCACTGGTTGCCGGTGGCCCAAAGAGTTCAATTTAAGGCTCTGGTACTCACGCATCGAGCCCTTCATGATACTGGCCCTGCCTATCTCAAGAAAAGAGTGACTTTCCATGTCCCAAGTCGCCACCTTAGGCCGGCCTCCCAACGCCGGCTGGTAATCCCCCGCTTCCGGCGAACCAGATTGGGCGGTCAATCTTTTTCGGTCAAAGCGGCTACCCTCTGGAATTCCCTCCCATTCACTCTCAGGGACACCAGAGATCTTAGCAGCTTTAAAAAGCTCCTTAAGACTCATCTCTTTAATAAAGATGTTATGATCTGCTGTTTAGCTCTCGACTTCTCTGTGGTTATGCTTCGTGCCAGGATACTCAAGAGTAGTTGTGCGTGTAATAAATACCCATATAACATATAACCATATAACATATATTTATATTTTCATACCAAACAATTTAGTTGAGCCTGATGCATAATTTGGTCCTCCCTTGCCTCATAATTCATTTTAGTAGCCCCTCCTATAGAGCAGTCTCGCAGTGCCCACACAGGTGGCCGGTCAGGTCAGTGTGTGCTTTGTTTAGCAGCTTGCGGACCTGTTTTACAGTCTGGTGGACTGATTTTACCCTTAATTTCTGTGCTGTTACCACAAATTTTGTCTGCAGGATGCACAAGTGCAAGTAGTCTACCATACCTTGCAAAATACCTCTACAGCTCGGCCGTTACAAGTTTAAAACCACCTCAAAATTTGGTCCTCACTTGCCTCATATTTCCAGTAGCCCTGTCAATAGGGCAGTCTGGTCGTGCCCAAAAGGGTTGCAGGTCAGATCAGTGCTCTTGATTTTTGTGCTATTACCACAAACATTGTCTGCATGTAGCACAATTGCATGCAGTCTACCATATCTTGCAAAACACATATAGAGCTCAATCAACCATATACAAGTTGAAAACATTCCCGCTTTCGAAATAAGGACCCCTTCTTAAGATCTCATATACGCTGCACTCACACACCGTAAACTTCACTGCCTACTTTGTGCTATATCCCTTATAGCTGAGCGAGCTCCAGTGATGAGTGAGAAGGGAGGCAACACTTGGTGGCACTGGCAGGAATCAGAGAATGTCAAGCTTTAGATATCATAACTATAGGTGACAAAGGTGGAGAGAATTTTTGCAGGCTTTTATCTCAGGTTGTCACGAAGGAGAGGATGGTCAGACACTAACCTGTCAAGGAAATGAGAATTCCCAGGGAGAGAGTACATACGCTGCTGGCAAAGCAAAACAAATACAACTAGAGCCCCCTGTGGTCTCACAGTTGTCCAATGCATAATGAGTGATTTGGGGGCACATCGGATGAGCCAGAACGTCGAACAAAATGGCAGAACGCATGTATGAACAATAATTCCTTCAATAGAAAGAGGTTAAATGCAAGGAAGAAGATAGAATATGAGAGCAAAGACAAGAAAGTCAATAGAGGAATGCAATGTATTGTTAAGTAACCAATAGTCCGCTACAACAGCCTACACTTGTCTGGCAGGGTTTCTAAGTCAGCACCACAGGCTGGCTTTCACTGGATAGCAGTAATCTTCCTTCTGAGACGAATTATGACACGGATAACAACCTTGTAGTCCTTCTACCTTTCTTGAAGGTGTCAGAAGATCAAAAATAGGAGTAGCCTATGTAGAGAGCACTACAATAATCAATTTGGGCACAAACTGCAGATTTATCTCATTAACAAGTAGGCGGTAGATTGTAAACATGTCATCCACCCATGTTTCCTATTGCTATCAATATGTGCGCACTCAAGGGAAGGAGAACCTTGGTAATGGCCCACAATGTCAGCTCACATAATGGAAGCCAGGACCAGCTGCAAATTTTGTTTTAAGCACGTGGAAGGAACCTTTTGTGTTGTTCGCGTTTTAGATAGGATAAGAATATTTTTTATAGTTCTGAGGAAATTGCAGAGTTTTCTTAAAAAACAACAACCATACTGCATGCAGCAGCAAGTCTGTGGTAATCAATAATATGGGACTTTGGAATTTTACATCATAGGTCAAACACTTTTGACATGGATAGTTTCCTGCTGGCAAAAGATGGTAGGTCACTCAAACAAAAGGCCCAAACAGATGTTACAAAAAGAGCTGCAAAAATTAGGAAGTATGATGCCTCCTACCTGGACCTTGGATTCACCTACATCACCATGAATTGTGAAATAAAGCCAGTGTGTGGTTTGTGGCATGACCAGGCAACAGCATCAACCCTGTTTGACATTCTCAATCACTTCCTTTGCTCCAATGGCTTTAAATGGGACAGCTGTGTTGGGATCTGTACCGATGGTGCTCCTTCCATGTAGTGTTAAAAGAGGCTCCTCATATTCTATGGGACCACTGCATGATACACCGGGAAACCCTTGCAGTCTAAAACTTGGATAGAGAACTTGTGGATGTGTTGGATTGTGCTATGAAAATTGTTACTTTCATAAAGGTTTACCCACTAGACCTCGTCTGATTGCAATTTTGTGTGCAGAAATGGGAGCTGAACATAATGGTTTGCTTTTCCATGCAGAAGTCCGATGGTTATCCAGAGGGAAGGTTCTGAACTGTATTTTTTAATTGAGAAATTAATTACAGCTATTCCTTCTAGATTTGGATCAATGCAAAGCAGAACAGTTGTGTAATCCCCGTTGGCTTGTGCTTTTAGCATGCCTTGCAGACATCTGATGAATTAAATTCCTTGAATTTGTCTTTGCAAGGAGCTGAAAGTACATCTTTCACAATGTGCACAAAAATATCTGCTTTAAGAAGCTGGAGTTGTTGAAAAGACTTATCCAAGACGGCCTGCTGGAGACATTCCCATATTGATCAGAAGCGGTTGAGGACGCAGGATATGAACTTGAAAGTGCTGCTGAGGTTATAAGAAATCACTTGGCTTTTTTCAGGGACGCTTTAGAAAAGTACTTTCCTGAGGACATTGATCGTGACAATGACTGGGTCTTTTACCCTTTTCTAGTGGATCCAGGTACTCCTCTCCCAGTGCACCTTCAGGAAGACCTAATTGAGGTCCAGAGTGCTTGCGTTCTCCAGATGCAATTCAGCAAAGATTTTATTGGGAGAATTTTGGCTAGCAATGTCTGAATGCCATTCATGTTTGTCAAAAATATCAGTCAAGATCATTCTGCCTTTTAGTTCATCATATTTATGCAAGATTGGGGTCCCAGCATTGGCAGTATTTGATCTCCAAAGTTTCACTGGGAGAGTTTTGGCTGAAAATGTCTGTAGAACTTTCAGCTTTGAGAGAAAATGCAAACAAAACTCTCTAGCCTTTCAGCTCATCTTACTTCTGTGAGATCGGGTTCTCAGCACTTGCGGTATTAATGACTAAGTACCATTCAAGACTTGAGGTGGAACACAGCCTGAGGATGGCAGTAGCAAAAAAACATCCACAAATTGACAGTCGCTCTGGAGAGAAAAACAGGCACACCCATCACATTAGTTCAGAAATGTTATCAAGTGTTGTCAAGTGTTGTCAAATTATGTTTTGTTTAGGAAAAAGAAAGTACTTTTGGCTTTTTTTGGGCAATTCCTTTTGGAGCCTTTTAGTTTGAACTCTGTAGTAAGCCTGTGACTCCGAACCTTATTCACCCACAAACCTTTAATTTGCTAAACAGTGTTTAATGATGGTGATTGTGGTTGTCGGTGAGTAAGAGTACCAAGTTCTACAAAGTTTTTGGCAGGAGGGGTCCTTACGTCTACAAATGTTGACAGGGGGGTCTCGACATCCAAGAGTGACGGTGACACTGAGGTCACAAGACCCTTGAGACCAGTCACCCTCACCCTTGGAACCTCCATTGGCCTTGTTTCAGCAGTAGTAGTAGTAGTGCAAGTCACCAGGGATCGGCAATGCATGATTTGCATGAACACCAAACTAAGTTTGCACACTTCTTGCACAAGTACTTTTAACATGTGCTGACTATTTTGGCTCACTGGAATTATGCAGCAAACAAGGACAAAATTATGTTGCAGTGTTTACTAAATTGCGTAGCAAAAAAGGCTGCAGTGTAATGTGGTACATTTTATGATAGTTTATTGTTTTGAGATTTGTACACATACCTGCAAAGATTTTGCCTCATTAGTGCCTGTCTAACATACAAATGTAGCAATGAGGAAAGTAGAGCTGTCAACCTTTGGTAAGGGCCCTCCACTTTGCAGCAACACAGGTCACATTGTTTACTAATTCTTGATCTGTATCAGCTACAAACAATGTTTAGGTTAAAATAAACAGATTATGCAGCAGATGATGAATTATGAGGCAAATATGTTACAGCCATAATTATGTGCAAAGCATTTGCAAACTAGGATATTTTGCTATTCATATTTGAACTGTTCTTGTGGGAAAAGGGAGAAGTACTGATGACAAACTGCATGGCTCGAAGACAAATGGCTTGCGGTTCCAATTTTAAGCATATTTGGCACATTCTGTGATTAGAAAGATATCCCAGTTTGTGAAAGTATTTTAATGTCAATAACTCATATTAAACCCTAAATAAGCATGTGTGTCTATTGGTTAAATTAAATAGCGTAATAGGTCATAATTGGTCAGTAAAATGCCAAACAAATAATAAAAATAAGAAAGTTTTGCTCTTTCTTGCCACACCTTGGACACTGCCCACTGACCCAATCCTCCGGTTATTCTCGCCCTCTGATTTTCCACACAGACTGTTCCTACCCCCCCCCCCACACACACACACACACACACACACATACACTTTGACCACTGCTTCAGCTTGTGTTTTGAATGTCGAGGTCCCATGAACTTAACTATTATCAGAGCCTGACTTTGGGGTTAAGCGCTGCAGTTGCAGATCACAGTTGGCTCAAGTGGGAGCTGGGGATTGAAATTAGGAATCACTGGCTGCATAGTGCACTTTCCCTGTGCCTTCCCACTTTTGTAATGAAGCCTAGTCAAAGGTACCAGATACCGCTATCAGGAAACACGCTACTTTGCAGTCCCTGACTTTCCTTAAGCATAATAATGCATCCTGGTATATGCAGTCTTGCATTACATCAGCTTAACCAAGTGGACTAATACAATAGAGCAATGTCAGAAAAAGGGAAAGCCCATCGCTTGACCACTGTCTCCGATATTATGGGGTACTCTGGTAACATTAAAAGTAAGCCATGTTCATTCAGGCAGAACCACTCTGAACCCCAATAGAAACAGGAGGCCTTTTTGCCGGCATGCCAAGTGTAAGCAGAGTGGTCCCATTATCAAGTGTGTACCATTAGTGGCCTGACAATGTTCCCAATTTAAAACTTAATTTTCCCACTTATGCCTCTGTGCTTGTGTTTGTGTTTGTGATTCACAAAATGTGCAAGAGACTTACTCACGGTATTGCACTAACATTTCAAATGTGAGTGGCCTTTATGACCCCACTACACCAGTTGGAGCCCGTCCACCTTAAGAAATATAGACCTGCCAGGGCACCAACTTTATAAAACGTGTGGCAATTGCTTTAGCACCACGTGCCCTCTGTGCTGTCTCTTTCTGTTAACCTGTGACAGCAGTGGGTCTTCTTCAATTATGGACACAAGTGGGCTTTCAGTGATAAAACTATGCCTTTAAAGACTGTACAAATTAGATTTTCAGCAGAGTTACTTTAAATTGTAAAGTTCTAAGCGGACAAGAATCGTTGATAAGATCATCAGCCAGTCGTGGCTCTTTAGCCAGAAGCAATTTACTTTCTGGTACTTGTAGCTTTACTTTTTCTACTATAGGCATGAATATGAAATCTAGGCATGCAAATTACAGCTGAAAGTCAACCAGAGGTGGTAGAGTTAGTTGGTGTCTGGGTTATTAATGCTTTGTGAAGTAGTGATTTAAAGCGTTGTTTCTTTAAAGTGTAAAATGTCCACCTGCAGGGGTTCCAACTTTCGTACAAAAAATGAGCACAGTACTTGCACTATTTTTAATTTGATGTTTAGGTCTGGGAACTGGCCATTTAGTACTCACTTCCTTATATAATTTGAGACCAAGGCTCTGGCAGAGTAACGGTGGATTTGAGGCTATAGGCCGGGACGCCCCTTTGCTGGGGCAGCTGCTATGCTTTATAAATCAGCTTAACCTCACCTAGCCCTGCACCATGTCTGAGCCTTCAAGAATCTCGCACACACTCACTCTCCTAAGCCTGTGTTTCACAATTCTATATTGCCCTTAAACTGATGTGGAGTTTTACACCGGATGGTAGCTTGGCTCATGGTACTGCTATTTAAGATTAGGTCTCAATACCTTCACTTTCATTTCTATGTACTTGTGTCACCATTTAATAACTGAGCAGGACCATCTTAGTACCGCCCTTGAGTAGCCATCGCCTCCTCCAACTTCAACTCCACAGACTGAGCTCCGGCTCACCTGAACGATTACCTGGTGGTATGTCTCCAGAGTCCCAGAGCAGAAGGAAAAGCAGCACCACCAGCCACGGGAATCCAGTAGTCATTCCAACCAGCTTCTTACAGCCAGTGAGTAGATCAAGAAAATAGCAAAAGAGGTCTGCGTCTGCCACTACCACTGCTAATAAGTGTACTATTGTATTGTGTCTAGTGTAAACAAATTATAATTTCCTGGCCAATCCGTTTGGATACTTTTGATCAAATTGAGATAATATACTCTGTTTCTTAGCATCACATCATTTGTGCATGTTCTTTTTCTTCACTTTTAGAAGCCTGCATGGCTATATTGCCTGTCATTCTACTAAAAGATTTTTCAGCTAGGTTCCTTTCCCAGTGGAAAATATATGCTGCAGTGTCCTATGTATTGCTGAAACACTTTAGTCAGGTAAGATGCTGACTAGAACGCTCTTCTTGCTGTGGAAACCTAAGGGTGTTATGAAGCAGCTGGATAGACCTTCTAGGAAGCCTTTGCACGCGCTCACTTCCCCTCCCTGCTGTACTACATTGGGAGAGGAACTTATACTAGAGGCAGGTTTTGACCCCATCACGTCCTGTGCTAATTACATGTGAGAGTGAACACAAAACTGTTTGCAACTTTCAAACTGCAGTTAATTATTCTGTATATTCCCAAATTGCAACTGCTAAAAACGCAATTGTTTCTTTTTTATTAGAAAGGATATCCGGAAATTCTTTGCAATGAAAAAGCCAAGTGGAGTGAAGCTATATTCAGACAACTCAGAAATGAACATGATTCAGTGCAATGATACCTCAAAGGGATGTATGACGTTACAACGCTTACTTTTACAATGCATGCCTTTACAAGGCATTTTTTACAACGCAAAATCCTTTACAACGCATGCCATTACAACTAATTTCCTAAAAACTACAATTACAACGCATTCCATTACAACGCATACTACCTTTACAACGCATACTTTTACAACACATACCATTACAACGCATACCATTACATTGCATGTATGGTTAGTATTGGATAGTATAGGGGTAAAAATTACTATTTTAACTCCAGGGGTTGCAACAGTAGGGTAAGTGTTGGATAGTGTAGGGGTAAAAAATATAATTCTAACTCCAGGGGGTGCAACAGTAGGGTAAGTGTTGGATAGTGTAGGGGTAAAAATTACTATTCTAACTCCAGGGGGGGGGGCAACAGTAGGGTTTTGGATAGTGTAGGGGTACTATGCGTTGTGATGGTTTGCGTTGTAATGACTGTGTTGTAATGGCATGCGATGTAATGGATCTTGCGTTGTAAAAGTTTTGTTGTAATGGTAGTGAGTTGTAAAAGTTGGTGGTTACACCCCGGTCCCAGGACCAAATTTGTGGAGTTGTCACTGCCTCAGGCGAATCAAGCAACAGTTCTTATACAACAACAATTAGTCCTCAGCATACGATGGATACACTTGGAAGCACATTGGCACCAAACCAACCGCACACCACATTGTCTTCTCAAATCATTGTAATACAGTCACAAATGAAGAAAAAGCGCATTCTGCATTTTCAAGGAAGGTAATTCCAGGATTTCCCCTTGCTGCATTACAGCGATAGAGTAGCAGGGATGCTATGCCTCTCACTGTGAAAAGTCACTGAAATAAACTGAGTTTTCTAAGAACACCACCTGGAAGAAGGCAATATAAAGGTTCAAAAAGCACCAGAACGGTTATGCTAATTCATATGCACTGAGTCAACTAGTACAGTATAGAGGAGGCCAATCAATCAATCTACAATTATCACTACAAGTCCATCAACAACAGAAAGAAGCCTGGTTTAGTCTTAACACAATATTCATACCACAGCTCTTCTGGCAAAACAAGGTCTTGCACTCTGAGGTCAGGATAACCACAAAGTGAATTTTCCCCAATTTCTTAGTACAAGAGAAGAGGATGTACCTTCTCTGAAACAGTGCATTACAGAAAATTGAACAGAATATCTCAGCCCAGACATCCAAGTGAAGTTCCTCAGTTATTGCCCCATACAATTTTGCATCAGATCCGTAAAAATATTGGTGACAATCCATACGCAGTAATTGTTGATGGCACGCAGGATATATCTTGGCAGGAACAAGAAAGCTTTTGTATTTGTTACCCTGACCAAGATCTGTTTTTATTGGACTGCATCAGGCTGATTATACCATTGGTACTGCAATTGCTACAATTGTCAAAGAGGTTTTATGCCGTCATGGTCTTTCTCTGTCAAAGTTGAGAGCACAAACATATGATGGAGCAGCAAATATGGCCGGAGCATACCATGGTGCACAGGCATTAATATGGCAAGAACAACCACTTGCTCTTCCTGTGCATTGTGGAGCACATTGTACAAATCTGGCGATGCAGGCTGCAGCACATTAGTCTTCCATAATGGAAGACGCACTGCTTTATGTACAAGAACTTGGTAATCTTTTTGGGAGATCTACGACATGCCGTGCAATATTCTCAGACCTCATCCAGCACAGTGTAGAAGGCCCTGCAAAGGTGTTGAAAATAAAGCCTCTGTGTCCAACACACTGGACGGTCCATGTAAGAGCTGTAAAAAATAAAGTGGATAATTATGACCCTGCTCTGGAACCCCTGGAACAATTATCACCATCCAAGCCCTCTGGCGATGTGTCAGCTCCTGGCATGCGGGTACAGTTTCAGAGAGGAACAACAGTCCTGGGTCTTCAGTTTGCTCTCCAAGTACTGCAGCTTCTAGAATGTTTGCATATTGCCTTGCAAGGACCCCAGCAAACTTTATCAGGGCTACTAGCTGCGGTTAACGAAGCAAGAAGTACAGTACTAAAACTCAGTAGTGATGAGTCGTTTGACAGTCTGCTCAGTGCCAATCACCACATGACTGCCAAGTACCACCTTAATGCCATTGAAGTGCCATGATTGCACTGAATCCCTAAATGGATAGATGACGGAGCAGCAAAAACTTTTCATCCTGCAACCTCAGTATTTTGAAGTTTAGATACTGTTTCTCTTCATCTCTTTCAGCGTTTCGACCTGGAAGGCATCCAAACATATGAAAAACTTGAACAGGTGCTTTTAACAGGCAACGGCATTGACTCTTGCTCAGTACAAAGAAACTGACCCTTTGCTGCACTTCACTCAATTGACTATATTATCAAGTATGTTCAAGTACTCTTCAGTCATGAAAAATGCTCCTAGAGACAGATTCACAGGTTGAGAAGCTACTACAGATTCCTTTGGTTATACCAGTATCTTCTTGCGAGGCTGAGAGAAGTTTCAGTGGTCTCCGCTGACTAAAAACTTGATTAAGATGAACTCTGTCCTAGAAAAGACTGAATCATGTTGCCATTTGCCACTTCCATAGAGATTATGGACTCAGTTGACCTACAGAAAATAACGAAAGAATTTGTCCTCCACACTGAACAGCGTGAGAAATTGTTTGGCTTTTCAAAATAAAGTTCATAATTTAATTATAGATTCCTGCAGCAAGAAAAACTATTTCTAATTAGTCCACTTGGATTTTGAGATGTAGGAATGCCGCTAAGAGCATTTAGTTTATTCTTTCGTTTTGGTCCCACCTTTGGGTGCTTGGTGAATGAAGATGCAAGATTCATATACTTGCTTTTTTACATTTTGTTTCATTATTTTGTGAATGTAAATAATAAAGCATACTTGCAAACTGTGGTGACTACATGCCTGCCTTTCTCAATATTTCTCTTCATAACTGATTTTATTCGTTTAACGTGTGATGGTCTCAAACAATAGGTGATTTATATAGGGTCACTGAAAAGTCCACAAGTGTGTGCCTGTTCCTCCCCCCAATGTTTAGTGTCTCCTATGCTCCTGTACGCACTCCTCTCGGACCAAGAGTTCCATGATAAAGGCTTTAATCTTTCAGTGGGAGATGGTGTGTTGTGGAGTTGCATGAGGGGATTGTTCACTTTATAGTGTACACATTAATGTAGATCGCCCCCACTAATGTGTAAGGAGGTTTGGATTCTAACAAAAGGAACAGAGGGGATGATAAGGACTCCTCAATTCAACCTTTAGCAGCAGAAAAAAAAAAAAAAAAAAAACATGGAAGAAAAAATATGACCAATAATATGAGGTCAGCTTTCTAGATCAGCAGTGAACTCGTGTACCTTCCCCAATCAGAATACAATATATGTTTTAATCAGCCCTGTTGAGTGGATTACAAAGCATACTCCATGAAGCCATAACATTGCTATTACTGGTTCCAGAAGTTTGATATACAATATGGTGCTCGTAAAGGGCCAAAGGATAATGGGAGAAATTGTAAAGTGCGGCCTTTCAAATGAATTGCAGAGAATGAGAACGGTGAATGGGAGTGGATAGAAAAGCGTCCTGGAGATCTATTTGTATTATCCAATGGTCTTGTTGATGGGAATCTCTGAGGCAATGTGTTCCTTCTATTTTTAAATGTCTATTTTTAGGAAAATGCCTCTTTTTTCATGCTCATCCCCACATTTTGGCACTCATGCTGCTGGTGCGCACCAGTGTTACCATCCAATGTGTGAGCCCTAGCAGTAGAGGACAAATTCAAATACCTGGGAATTGAGACTCTTGCTGCATTGTAAAGAACGGAGGGTGTGTTCCTGATTACCCAGCTAAACCGGACAGCCTGAGAAGGGAAACTGTTCGCCGGACCCGCTCAGCGGGTCCCGCTTCACCTGGGCTTGATCTGCGTGTTGGGTGCGAGGCGTGCAGGGCTGCGAGCGTGACGCGGGGGACTTCAGCAACCAGGAGTCCCCGCGAGACCGATTAACACCACCTGGCCCGCTCTCCCTGCAAGGCACACCCACAGCACACCGGATCCCTGAAAACCTGCCTTCCCTTCAGACTGGGTGAGACTCTTGCCGCATTGTAAAGAACGGAGGGTGTGTTCCTGATTACCCAGCTAAACCGGACAGCCTGAGAAGGGAAACTGTTCGCCGGACCCCCTCCGCGGGTCCCGCTTCACCTGGGCTTGATCTGCGTGTTGGGTGCGAGGCGTGCAGGGCTGCAAGCGTGACGCGGGGGACTTCAGCAACCAGGAGTCCCCGCGAGGCCGATTAACACCACCTGGCCCGCTCTCCCTGCAAGGCACGCTCACAGCACAAACATATATCACCATAGCAATACACGCGCACGCGGGACGCGCGCAGGACTCAGCCCGGGGCTAAGACCGGGCAAAGAGCGGGCCGTTTGAGGCCGTTCAAGAACGGACGAGACCGGACCGGGCCCCCCCCTCTTTCGAGGCCTGTATATCTTCCCCCGTATATTACCACGAGGATTCTGCTAGCCTCCATAAATAGTTCTGCCACAATGAGCAAAATGGAGACTAGGAGTAAAACCAATTTGGCTGCGGCTGGACCTCCCACGGCTGCAACAGCCCAAGGTAAAATTGACAATTATTTCCTTAAGGCGGGTTCTTTGCTGATCGACGACATTACTGTCTTAGAAAGACGCATCTCCCAGGAAATCGAGTGGGTTAGGAGATCATCCGTGGGCATTCTAGCGCTGGCCAAGACCACTGAGGAAAGGCTGAACGTGAATGGCTCACTGGCTGGAGCTTGCGGGGGGGGGGGGTGGATCAACCACCCGTCAACCTAGATCTTTCTGAGGAAACCTTAAGCGACCTTGAAGATATGAGCCTACTGACCCTCCCACTGACCCAAATTGCACAACCCCCAACCTCTATTATTGTGGAGGAAGCTCCCGAACAAACCCTCAATTCACCTATGGAGGAACTCCTACTGGTAACGCATATCTTAGACACAACAGATCCATCAAGTAGAGCTAGGGGAGCAAGGGAAGGGGCAATACAAAAAAGGAAGATGGGAGGACCAAGTAATAGAGAAAGGAAGGCTAAAACACCGAGGCTAGGCACAACACAAGACAAGGGTAGCCTTGACAATACTAGACCGGAGACCTCACTATTAGACAGAACGGAACCTCCCCCATTAGGTAATGTTTCTATCGAACTTCCACCTTCCACAACAGACGACATCATGGAGGTAGCCGAAGAGGATATCACACTTGCAGATATAGGAAACTTGTTCAGGTCATTGCTCAGTCCTATAGAAGCTCGCCTGATCAAGATAGAAGCAAGGCTTACCAAATTTGAGAAATCCACCACTCAGTTTATGGATAGTTGGAAAGCCGCGAATAACTGCCCTATAGCAGCAAGCGTAGACCCAAAACACAAGAAGGGTCCAGAGTCCCAGACCTTGACCAAGAAAAAGGGGGTAGAAAATACGAAATCCTCAAATTTAACTGCAGGTGCCTAGCCTAAAGCCCAATAATCCCTCCTCCTGCTTACAGCAACCAGCTATAGCCACAGATGCAGCCCGCACACAGCCCCCCCTGTACACAGCAAACAGTAACAGCTACCGATGCAGCACACCCACAGTAATCAACTACAACTGTACCCAAACCTCCACAAATCAATCTACAAAATCCCCAAAACCCCAATACTATATCACAGAAAACACAAAAAACAGTAAGAGTAAATCTCCCACCAGAGGTAGCTGCATATACTGTTATTTTAGCCGGGGTACCGGAACTAAAACCAGCGACCAATGAAACAGGGGCCTCGCTAAAAAATAAAGTCATAAACTGGCTATCCACATTCAGGCCACTACCCAGAGGCATGACTAGTGATATTCGCATGGTGAGAAGAGTCTCATGGGTAGGGAAGAGGCCCAAAACAATCAGTGGCGACTGCATACTGGTCAGTTTCAAAGAACCAGGAACAGTCTCCTATATCTGTGGTTGCTTCCCAGATGATGAGGGGAATAATATTCAGCCACTTCCCCTCTCATTCTTCTATCCATCGAATACTCACATAGTTAATGACCAGAGATGGGAATATTCACATGAGCCATTGGGAAATTGGGGGGAAAATCAAGGAGGGAGGAGGTATCCTTACAATCAAATGCGAATGGCATTGGGTCATGCTTTGACCCATGATGAGGCTGAGGGATGGGAAACTGTCACTAGAAGAGGGATGGGAAGGGGTGGTCGAGAGCGAGGAGCAATCTGGCCCCCTAGATACTATCAGCCCCCATTTCTTCCAATTTTCAACCGCTTTGATTGTCTTGAAATGGTGGATTGACAGCATGAGTCGGAAGGTAGGGCACATCCCCACCCACTCGGGCAAGCTGCACCCAATACCATCGGTGGCGGCGGGTATAAGCTCTCCAACACTAACCATGGGGGTGAGCAGGTCGCCTGCATAAATTTAGAAGATTCCCCACAGAGAGCAGACAGGGAAACAGAAACATTGGATGTCCATAGGGGACAAGGGTCCACACGGGGGACGTCCCCAAAAGATCATACCAACTCAATGGCAAACCCAGGTACACGAGGAAGCAGCCAGCATGTTTCCCATACACGGGAGCATCCCATACTAAAGCTGCTGTCATGGAACGTCGCTGGATTGGCCAATAAAATAGATTCCCAATCGTGGGTCGACCTAATCGACTCTAAAAGTGTCTGCCTCTTCCAAGAGACTTGGGCAAGGGAGGAGTATACCTCCCGGGGTTTTGAGATATTTACAATACCGGCAAAATGGGGAGGGAGAGGCCGTCCATCGGGAGGTCTGGCAATCTGGGTGGCATCGCACTTGGGTTGCCTAGCTACACGTCAAAGTGTGGATTCAGAAGGCATACTGGCTGTCCTCCTTGAATGGCCCAGATCATTTAAACTACTTATAATAAATGTCTATTCCAGACCGCTCCCTATATCCAGCACCTCAAAAACCATTGAAGAACTGTCCTCTCCTCTGGAGGCCATTCCGGGGGGCACATCATATGTAGTGGGGGGATTTCAATTCGCATTTTGAGCCACTACCGGGCCTACTTGATGGACCCTCCCTAGAGGATTCAAGTTGGCAGGTTCCTCCGACAGAAGCCCCCCCTCCGAGAGCATGGACACCACTAGCCGTGCAGATAAACATGCTCACCCTTACTCATGGCCTCAGGGCTTGTAATGGCCGTGCCAAATCCGATATCCCATGTAAATGTACATACAATAAAATTGGGAGAGAATCAAGATTAGATTACCTCCTGGTACAATTATCCACTTGGAAAAGGTGCATAGACTTCAGAGTAACACCCAGAGAAGACAGTGACCACAATGCCCTGGAACTGGAATACGCCATCCCCCGTACGGAGGATAGGGCATCGAATGAACAAAAGCTCAGGGAAGAATACCTCCTAGAAAACAACAGAAGGAGGATAAGATGGGAAAAGTTGTCCACTAGAGAAGATAGGTTAGCCATTCTCTACGCTAGGATCACACCAATTTTAGCAGAGGCATTCGCCTCGTGGGCCCCAGTGAGCACGCAGGAAAATAGAGAGCACCTCCTGCGCTTACTTGAACAATTAATCAAAACTCTAGAGATGGATCTCTTCAGTAGCGGACCTTCTAGGACCAGGGGACCACATAAAGATACCTGGTTCAATACCTCATGTCGAAATGCCAAACGCGACCTTCTGGTTACTATTAAAGCTGGAGGATCGCGGGAGGAGATTCGTACTAGAAGGCGGGCGTACAAGACACTTGTGGCAAACGCCAAGATAGAGTGGGATCTCCAACACTGGAAGAACCTTTCGGAGCTACTAGCAATGAGGGATTCCCGCAAATTTTGGTGCATAGTTAATCATGGTTCTGAAGACCTTCCCTCGGCAATCGAACCAAACATCGCCTGAGTGTCTGGCAAAATCACTACCAGTCTTTATACTCCCCGGAGGCTGGAAGGCTGGAATCTCCATTCCATATCACGCAAAATAACCAGGCACCGGACCCCTTTACCGAAAAAGAGATAAGGATGGCGATTGCAGGGTTATCCTGCGGAAAGGCACATGGCCTGGATGGGGTGCAGGGAGATTTATTCAAACAGGAACCAGGAATTTGGGCACCCTATCTTCTGTTGATGTTCAATGCAGTTCTTGAGGGGATGGAACTACCTGATACTTGGCTGGGGGCGGAGGTGGTCCCGATTTTCAAAAAGGGATCTCCCCTGCTTCCAGCCAACTATCACCCAATAAGCCTCATTGACGTATCGCAGAAGTTATTTGGCAGGCTAATACTTAACAGGCTACAAACCTGGTTGGACGAGACTGATACCCTTAGTCCATTGCAGGCGGGATTCAGAAAAGAAGTCTCCACAGTCGACCAAATATTCCAATTAAATATCATTTATTGGAAGACAGCATTGATCGAGGGCGGCACTCTTTATGCGGTCTTTGTGGACCTTTGTGCCGCCTTCGATTTGGTCCCAAGGGCAAAACTGTGGGAGGTACTGGCCGAGTTGGACGTCCCGGGAGACATCCTTCAAATCCTAATTAGACTGCACAAAGATAATTATGCCCGAGTTAGATGTGGGAAAGGTTTCAGGTTGACCGTCAGGTTCCCCGTTCGCAGAGGGGTACGGCAGGGCTGCGTACTAGCCCCGACCCTGTTTTGCCTCTTTGTGAACTGGGTGATAGAGCATTTGAGCAGGATTCCAAACATTGATGCCCCAAAATTGAACGGCAGCAGGGTGCCCGCGATTATGTTTGTGGACGACACCCTGCTGCTGTCCAAATCGCCAATGAGGTTACAGAGGGTCTTGGATGGCTTTTTGGGCTTCTGCAATGAAAGGGGGCTTGAAATCAACCCCGTAAAAACAAAATTTATGATCCTTAACCCCAAGCCCAAAAATTGTCCAAATCCCCGCCTGGGCACAGCATCTCTGGAAAGGGTCTACACAATAGAATATCTTGGAATAACCCTAAACCAGAACGTAACATAACAAAAGCGAGCACAAAATTAGCTAGGGCGGGAGGCATCACAAGAATTGCTAGGAAATTCCCACTTCGCCCGTTGGCTCCTGCTATCTATATTTAGAAAGCTCAAGCTCGGGGGGGAATCATCTATGGAAGTTAGCTCTGGGGACATACCTCGCCACACACCATCCAGGCTATAGAAAACAAATTCATTAGACAACTGGTTGCCCTCCCCCCAAGCACCCCACTCTTGCCACTAAGACTGGACCTGGCACTGCGACCTATTACTGAAGAACTGGGCCTCAAACCCCTGACCTACTGGCGTCGCCTGTGGAGTAGCCAGGATCTTGCCAATTACAGAAAGGAGCTGCAGGAATTTCTTAAGCTACCTAACGCCACTAAAATCCCTTGGCTAAAGTACATCAGGAGTATGTGCACGACTCTCGGAGTGTCAGAGCTATGGACAGTCCCGGAAAGTGCGTCCGTAAGGATTTCCAGAAAAGCACTGTCCAATCTGTTCTATAACTTTATGCTTCAAAAAACACTGGACACCACCCGAGAAGGGTCCCTAACCGACCTCTTTATTAAAATAAAAGACTCATACAGCCATGAATGTGTATTAGATGGTATGACACCGGCGTTTACATGGAAGATCTTCTTGCAATGGAGGTACGGGCCTCTCCCCCTAAGGTCCTTCACAAAGTCTTGGGCTGGTCGATTGGAGACAGGGGCGTGTCCGGCTTGCGCATATAAACTGGAGAGTGACTTGCATGTGGTTTTGTTTTGCAGAGCCTATACTATAATCAGGAGTCACTGGCTGGTCCCTCATTTAAAAAACCTGGGCTTCAGAACATACGCTCCGGCTTATAGAGTCCTAAAGACAGATCTATCTGTGCCAACAGTGTTTGCAATGGCAAAATTCCTGACTGCAATGTGGCGGGTGCGTGCACGAATAATTGAGGACACCATAACCATGTGAAACATCTCTCACCCCCTTGCATTCGGCCCAGTTGTGTTCTTCCAAAAACTGTATTATACATAGTATCTGTACAACCATCCTTTTTAGAATTGTATTCTAAAATAGCATATTTGTATAATGTTTTATGATCGAAATAAAGATTTTTGAATTGAATTGACATTGAGGCTACAAATCTGAGAGAAGAAGATAACGATCTCTATACATCAGCTCAACATTTACATTGTGTGAAGAAAGATGCAGAAACAAATAAGTAGAGACATTTCAAAGGAAGTCACCCACAGAAGGTAATTTATTAATTGCAAAGTATAATAGCCGATAGATCATTGTAAAAAACAACATTTCTGCTCATTGCATGTTCCCAATTCACAAATCGTGAATTTATTATGTTTCTTTACTATTGAATGGTCAAATCCTGTTAATTATTATGTCTTTCCTAATATTGATTAGAAATACTGAGTTTACCGCAGAAAAGACGACCCCTTGACACTGCCTCCTGATTTTGGATACGGCAATTGAAGACTTCCTCAAAGTGATTGAAAAGCTGAATGCCAATCAGGAATACTCTTTCAAGGACACACTGGTGGTATTGCAATATTTAGAGGCACTATAGCTCTTAAAGCATGTGCAGAGACCATGTGTGGTGAAGAATTTTCAGGTATGTAATCAAAAAGACACCAATGAGAATCTTACAATGCATCTACATTGAAGCCTTCATGAGCACTCTGCATAAACGATTCATAATATTAAGGGCCTGATTAAGCCATTGGTAGTCCTCCCCCGGGTCTCCATGGCAGTGCCTTGCAGGAGCACCGCCAAAGTCTTACTCGCACCGCCCACCAGATTACAATTGTAATTCTTGGTGGGCAGATGGTGCTCCAGCGGTGTCATGGCCGTGCCTGTTTAAAGGACCATAGATAAGCCTCAGGCAGGCACCACCACAGCACGTTACTGCATTGCCTCACTGATAGCCTTTCCATCTCTGGCTCACTGCTATGGTAAGGCTGGCGTTGAGGTATCTCTTATAACTCAATGGTGTTACAGTGACACCACCAGCATATTGCTGCCTCTGACCTCTGTGCCACCACCATTGGATCACAGATCCCTGCCAGTTGCAGCGGTTCAGTGGAGGTCTAAACTCCAAATTTAGTATAGGGTGGGTGGACCACCAGTCCAGTGGTTCGTGGCCTGCCACCACGGATTTGGCGGTCCCATGGACCGCTGAACTCATAATAAGCTACTTCATGTTTTTCATTCTTAAAATAAGTACATTTAAATAAATCTAAACTATATCTAATTATTATACATGTCTTACAATTTTGCAGGCTAACAAATGGAGTGAACGAAGATCATACCACGATGAAGAGGGAGCCTACTTTGTGAATGTTGAAGTGAAGGAACAAGAAACTGCAGCCCAGTAGATTGCATCCGTTTGTTTAAGTTATGAAATAGAACAGGTATTTCTTCAAGACACAATCTATTTTTATTCACCCAGTACTACCAATCTAGAAAGTACCATCACATCCTAAAGTTTTAAAGTCTGCTTATTTGAATAGCTTTCCTCTTGTGTAAATACTACAGAATGTGATCACTGATGCATCGTCATGCTTGCTCTGTGACCCGATTACCATTTTCCTTTTTCTTGCAGTGGTTTGAACAATATTTTACAAAAACGAGACCCGTGATATTATTGAAAAAAGAGGACAGCATCAACAATTGATCATTTTTTATAACGTCAAAGGGGGATTCAATATACAACCCATCAAACAATCTTAATTGATTTCATGAAATTACTGCAATGCTGGCTGTGCCTTTTTGAATTCACAGATTACTATTGGTCAGTGGTGTACAAGTTTACAATGGATGGGGAGTTTTTGTTATCTAAAAGGGATGGGTTTAAGATTGTTTATAGCTAGTATTACTTTGTTAAGAATGTATAAGCATTTGACCCATATTAAACCTTTATAACATACATGACTATTTATAGTATAATGAGCAGGTTTCACATATTAATAATTCTTGCAGGTACAATGTTCCTGCAGTAAACAGTCAGCAAGCTAGACGAGTATACGAGGCAGCAACTAAAAGAGACTGTACTGATGCAGAAAAGAACCTTGGTTTTGATTACATGGCTCATTCAACTCACACTGCGGAAAAGCATTATTGCAAGATGGGAGTTGAAAATATCTGTGCTGCATCAAAACTGCTGGATAAACGTGCACATGAAATCCCACGGTGAGGCAATATTCATTGTTTTTCATCTATCGGATTTATAGAAAACAGTTACTATACCCATAATTGTTATGCTTTTATGCAACTATTTATTGAATTTAAACATTTATTTTGAACAGTCAACCATTCTTACCATCTGTGTTTGTTTGCAGATGTTTGAACCAAGATTCTATACATTGGAGACAACCACTTAATGAGAGACAGCATAGGTATGCTAACTAAAACGTGCTCCTTTGTCTTTCGTATACAATAATCGGTCCTAAATTTAGACCACCTTGTAGACCTTATGTGTTTTGCATGCTCTAATTTACATACACGTTGTCTAAGCTACTCTTTCAGTATTAGGCTACTGACAGTTAAAGATGTCATGCACTTTGCATATATCTAAATTAACCAAACATGTAATCATTTCTATAAAGATTATTCACTTTGAATCACAAAGCACTATTTACAAATTCTGTAATTCGTATTTCTTTTCTGTTTTCAGGAGAACATCACAATGGGCCTTCTACATCCAAAGTACCAGGTGAAATATTCATGATATATTCATACATTTTGAAAAAGAACTCCTGTGACTGTGAAGTTTAGACCCAACAGGTTATGTTTTTTTAAGTTCTTGTAAATGCACATGCATCACCAGTGCTGCTTATCAGGTTTAGTGTGCATCACTAGTGATGCATGAAAAGGTTAAATTGATTTAAAAATTAATGGAGATATATATTATGTTTAGCATGTTATTAGGCACATGTTCCTTGCAGTTTTTTTCATTTTCCACCATTTTTGACGGTTTTATGGCACTTGGAAGCGCTGGTGATGATTGGGAAATTGATGAAAATTGTGATGAGGGATGATTCAAAAGTGCTGAAAATACATTTAGGAACTATTCAGGACACTGCAATCACACCTATATAGTTTTTAAATGATTTTGAAGTATTACAATTTTTAAACATCATAAGGGAGGCAAGCTGAAATTTTACCCCACTCGGAGTTCCATGACCTCGGACACAAAAGTGACCTTGTCCCCCTGAAATTTAAAATGCTAATTTGCATGTTTATTTGTAAAGCTATTCATCCAGTTTCATTCATTGTGTGTTTATAATGCTCTAAGGCCACTTTAACACTCATTTGTTTTCATTTCAATCCGTTTTTGAACACTTTGATGCACCATTGATGTTTTTGGACTTTTCATTTTTTGCTTCAGGGTACTTCAAAAGTGTTTGAAATTCATTTTGGAGGTACACAGAACAGTGCAAATGCAGTTATATAGCATTCAGGACACTGCAATTACACCTATATAGTTTTTAAATGATTTTGATGCAATAACATTTTTGACCTCCATAAGGGGGAAAGCTGAAATGTTACCCCGCTCGGAGTTCCATGACTTCTGTGACCTTCTCCCCCTGAAATTTAAAATAACAATTTGTAATGTTTTTGTAAAACTATTCATTCTATATCATTCATTATATGTTCAGCATGCTATTGGGCCACTGTAGCACTTTGTGTTTTTCATTTCAACCCAATTTTGACCGTTTAACACTTTATGATGTTTTTGGACTTAGTCATTTTTTGCTTCAGCAGACTCCAAAAGTGTTATAAATTCATTTTGGAGGGACACAGAACACTGCAAATGCAGTCATATAGCATTCAGGACACTGCAATTACACCTATATAAATCAAATCAAAAAGTTTATTATGTTTTTGGCTCTCAATGAGGGCCACATAAAACAAACACACAATATACAACATTACATGCAATTAAATCACACAAAAAAGTACAATAAAGACACACATCTTTTCGACTGGTCGCGCAATCATCTGACATCTCCCTATGTATCATTAATATATATCTAAAAAACCTTAAAAAAAATTAAAAACTCTGAAGCAGAACATTTCATTTGGAGGACAATAAAGTGCATGGAAAAAAGTTTTTACATTTAAAATTCCTAGTTGTAGACAAGTTGGTTTTAACCATTTATAACGCAATGGGCGTAGTGCTGGACAAATAAACAAGACATGATTACGATCCTGTATAGCATTATGACAGAGATTACATATTGGAGATACACCATACCACTTTGCAAAAAGGAGATTTAGTGGGAGCAAATCTTGTCTTAAAAGGTACCATAACCGACGGACTCTATGAGGAATATTCCAGGTAAGGTATTGTTGGGCCAGCTTTGGTATATATGTATTTAGCAGTGATTGCCTTTCTATTTTTCTCGGTTGGGCAAGCATATCCAATTTATAACAGAGTTCCCATGATGCACATTTTAGTTTAGACTTTAGCTCAAAGGGAGTAAGTAAAAACAAAGTGCTTACATCCAGCTCTAATAGATTTACTGCTTTTCTGAAGTTTTTTACTAACAAAGAAAACTTGTTAAAGTCGCCCAAGAGTTCCCTTTTAATGGCTTCTTGTAGGGAACCCGGTTTACCTCTAGCCAGACAGGCTACCCATCTTACAAGGGAAATCAACCCCTGCACCCAACAACTTCGGAGTCCGAATTCCAGCCTGCATGAAGATACAGAGCAAGCTGTATTAAGGGAAGAGATTTGTCTTAGTACCTTTCCTTCAGTTTTTTGCAAGAATCCCCAATGTTTTAACCCCACCAATTCAATTCCATACAGTAGGGTTGCTGGTATCTATGCTCTAAATACATTCAAGAATAATGTAAAGTGTCTCTTCCCTGTGGCTTTGTACAAGGAGCACAACCCCATGCCATGGGCCATTGCTTTACGTGAATTGTGCTCAATGTGGGGGTTCTCACTTAGGTTTGCTGAGATTATTTTACCTAAGAAGGTGTAGGTTTTAACCACCTCTAGTTTCTGTCCACCTATAACCCAACTATAATTTTCAGACCTACATTTTTTCTTTCCAAAGATGCACATAATTTTACTTTTCGAAGCATTGATCTTCATGTAGTGTGCATCTGCAAATTGATTCAATGCATGCAGGCGATTAGACAAGCCCTTCGGGGTTAAATCTAAAATAAGTATATTGTCTGCATACATTACACCTATATAGTTTTTAAATGATTTTGATGTATTAACATTTTTGACCTTCATGGGGAGGGCAATCAAGCTAAACTTTTACCCAGCTCAGAGTTCCACGACCTCGGACACAAAAGTGACCATCTCCCCCTGAAACTGAAAATGCACATTTTCAACTTTATTTTTATTTTTTGACTCGGTTTCATTCATTGTGTGTTTATACTGCAAGTAAGCCACTGTAACACTCAATTATTTTTATTGTAATCAATTTTTTTTGCATTTTTTTCACAGTTTGATGCATCTTGAGACAAAGCCATTTTTTGCTTCAGGTATACTTCAAAGGTGGTAGAAATTCATTTTGGAGGTACACAGGACACTACAATTGCACATTTATAGCATTCCAAACACTGCAGTTGCACCTGTACACTTTTTAAATGATTTTGTGTTATATATTTTCTTGACCTCTTGGAGCACATGAAGCACCATAGCTTTCTGTAGAAGAATTGACTCTGTACCCTGAACAGCTAAAATGTGACAAATATCACTACAACAGGTGGATGGATGCTTGAATTGGGTCTCATACATTGCTGATATATCACCTGAGGTATAATTTGGGTTCCTAATGTCCACAAGGACCCACAAACTGTCATGAGAGTCGATACCGAAAATTAGCAAAAATCGTCCAAAAAACTTTTTTGACAAGATTTGCTAATTTGTCAAATAGCTCAGATTGGATATCAGAGACACCGTTTGAGTGTTCAAAACATAAATACACTTGTTAAAAAGGTCAGATCTGATGTTTTCATTTGGTCTGTCTACCTTTGGTATTATCTGAAGTTTTTTTTCCAGCTTACAGCCAAGGGAAGAACCTGTGATTGTACCCGATTTTGAGCACCTTGGGCTGGGTGGAAGAAGTGACTTTGCCCCCTTAAACACAAAAACTTCAAAAAGTCACCCCTAGAGGCCAGAAAAGGGTCTTAGACACTCCTGGTATGTCATCTGAGGTATACTATGGAGTCCATGGGTCCAGAACTGCAAATGTGATGTGACTCTGAGCTCTATGGCCTATAATGGAAAAAATGAGTTTGACACCAAACACCTCGAAATGTCACAAATAGGAGTGAGACATGTACCTGGAGGCTGGAAATGAGCCCTAGACACTCTTGCTATATCACCTGAGATATACAGTGGGGTCCTGGTGGCTACAGGGACCTGAAAACAGTCATGAGGGTTGATACTGAAAATTAGCAAAAATCGTCAAAAAACATTTTTTTGACAAGATTTGCTAATTTGTCAAATAGCTCAGACTGGATATGAGAGACACCGTTTGAGTGTTCGAGACATAAATGCACTTTTTAGAAAGGTCAGATCTGATGATTTTATTTGATCTGTCTAACTTTGGTATTATCTGAAGTTTTTTTTCCAGCTTCCAGCCAAGCAAGGAAAAACCTGAGATCGTACCCGATTTTGAGCACCTTGGGCTGCATGGAAGAAGTGACTTTGCCCCCTTAAGCCCAAAAACTTCAAAAAGTCACCCCTGGAGGCCAGAAAAGGGTCTTAGACACTCCTTGTATGTCATCTGAGGTACACTATGGGGTCCTTGGCTCCAGAACTAGAAATGTGATGTGAGATGTGACTCTGGGCTCTATGGCCTATAATGGAAAAAAGTGAGTTTGACACCAAACACCTCGAAATGTCAGAAATAGGAGTCAAACATGTACCTGGAGGCTGGAAATGAGCCCTAGACACTCTTGCTATATCACCTGAGCTATATAATGGGGTCCTGGTGGCTACAGCGACCTGAAAACAGTCATTAGGGTTGATACTGAAAATTAGCAAAAATCGTCAAAAAAAGTTTTTTTGACAAGATTTGCTAATTTGTCAAATAGCTCAGACTGGATATCAGAGTCACTTTGTGAGTACCCAGGACCTAAATATACTTGTTAGAAAGCTCAGATCTGATGTTTTCATGTGATCTATGTACCTTTGGTATTATCTGAAGTTTTTTTTAGCTTCCAGCCAAGGGAAAAACCTGATATCGTACCCGATTTTGAGCACCTTGGGCTGGGTGGAAGAAGTGACTTTGCCCCCTTAAGCACAAAAACTTCAAAAAGTCACCCCTGGAGGCCAGAAAAGGGTCTTAGACACTCCTGGTATGTCATCTGAGGTATACTATGGAGTCCTTGGGTCCAGAACTGCAAATGTGATGTGACTCTTGGCTCTATGGCCTATAATGGAAAAGATTAGTTTGACACCAAACACCTCAAAATGTTAGAAATAGAAGTCAGACATGTACCTGGAGCCTGGAATTGAGCACTAGCCTCTCTTGCTGTATCACCTGAGATATATTATGGGGTCCTGGTTCCCACATGGACCTGCAAACAGTCATTAGAGTTGATACCAAAAATTAGCAAAAATTGTCAAAAAAAGTTGACAAGATTTGCTAATTTTCCAAATAGCTCAGAATGGATATCAGAGACACTGTTTGAGTACACAAGATATAAATACACTTATACGAAAGGTCAGATCTGATGCTTTGATGTGATCTATATACCTTTGGTATTATATTACGGTTTTTTTCAGCTTCCAGCCAAGGGAAAAACCTGATATCTTACATGATTTTGAGTTCCTTGGGCTGGGTGGAAGCAGTGACTTTGCCCCCTTAAGCCCAAAAACTTCAAAAAGTCATCCCTTGAGGCCAGAAATGAGTCTTAGACACTCCTGCTATGTCATCTGAGTTATACTATGGGGTCCAGAACTTGGGTGAGTGTCAGGGAAGAACAAAAAAATGATCTAGATTGTAAATAAAATCAATAGTTTTAATGGTGGTTACATTGATAATGTTAAAAACTCCTTCAGTGCATCGGAACTGAGCTTTCTAACCTTTATTTTCTCATGTATCTAACCAAACTAACTCTGCTCCTTCTCCCTTAAACGATTTCCTTGAAACTCCATAATCAAATAACAGCTCTTCCTCAACACTAATATCTCTCAATGCAGTGAAAATAATTACATGTTGAATACTCCCAAATATAACTAGTGTTACCGGATTAGGCTTAATGTTGCACTTTCTCTTTGAGTGATTTATTAACCGTCCTATTGTTTCCATATTTGTATGACACTTGCAGGGTTGTGTTTTTGCATCTACACACAATTTCTTACCCGAGCGTTCCTGAAAAAAGAATAAGTATCCCATTTTTTCTTCTTGTGACTCTTCCATCATTCGTTTCCCTTCCTCTGCAGTTATTACCATTCCATGGTAATCACAAATAATCTCTCCTTTCTTGAACACTTGAGTAGTGATGACTTTCTTTCCCTTTATGTCATCAATTGTGACATGAAGCCCTCTCCAAGACTGACGCTCCACCAACGATGCTATACCTTCATCGCCTAGGTCCCATTTTCTGTTTGCTGTAGGAATACAACCTTCAATGACATCTTGTATACCTGGACGGTTCTTGTTCCATTCCATTTTCATGTAGAAAGTTTTGATTTGGTGTTCTGTTGGCATTCGTCTTGTAAAGTGTTCTGCATATAAATAAGGCAGTTCTTGAGTGTTATGTAACATTTTATAATTCTACACCCTTATTAGAAGATTTCATTAAAATTCAAAAACACTTACTCTGCACTTCTTCCTTTCTCAATGCTTGTTGTAAAAGTCTCCAACTGCGATAGCAGTACTGTGAATGATCCCCGACCAACGCAACACAGATCTTTTTTTTGGGTGGTTTTCCATTCAGAGTCACTGGAAACTCTTCCAGCATTCTTTTAAAAGCTGACTCATTATCCATTTTATGGTAACGATAAGCTGCTGCTGCGATTGTTGACATTCTTTTTCTGTAGCAATTTGTCCTACAAAATACAAATATGCATTCAAATATGCTCGTGTAACAAATTCACAATTTGTTGTGAAAACACTAGCACAAATTGCATATAATTTAATATTATATATCTAAACTTACTGTTCCTGTGACTCTATAACTTGGGCATGGGAGATGCTGGGTACTCTATTTTCAATGGAACTGAAAAAAAATAGACAGAATGTTTTAGAGTTATTGGATACATGTATTGTCAAACTTAAATTGTCTCTTTAAAATGTTAAATGCTTACTCAGAGTTGTAATGGGCCAATTTCTCCAGTAACATGGATGCTAAGCAGAAATTCAGCATCTCACTTGGTCCGTTTACATTGCCACTAGCTTGTTTTATGTACTGTGGGACAATGCTATTCTCTTGGTCACATACATTTGTAACTGCAGAGTCCTGAAAGGTTTTCACCACTTCCTTTCTCTTCACATTCGGTAATCTGTATCTGTAAGAAAAATGCACATTTTCAATTGACTTAGTAATTCAAATGTTTATGTAGTAGTGATCCTCTGTTATTATGACACTTATTCCTAACTCCATTAGTCAATAATTACTAGTTTAAAAAGTTACAGATGAAGGCAGAAAGTTTGTTCAGGAACAGCAATTTAATGTGTTGCACACAATCGAAAAATAATTTCCACAAACACCTTTCCACATTATGGGGGTTTACAAAGTACCAACAACCAATTTAGAGGTGAGAGAGCCTCTACACTGGGGTCATGATTAGCAGGATCCCCTTCTATTACAGTCTAAGCACACTGACACCAGAAAAAGTGGGGGGCTCCATGCCTTAAAGATCCTACTTTCCAACACTTACCTTTCAATTAACCTTGTGACATTTAATGTCGCATTGTAAACTTCCTCTCCTTCAGAGGAAACAAAAAAGTAATCTTTTCCCGGGCTGCTCTCGGTCAGTGCCTTGCTGTTCTTCAGCATCTTTGGACGTAGCATTGTAAAATACATGTGAAACCACTAAAACAAAGTTGAAGCATTATATGAATATGCAATAAATATATTCAAATATAATTGTGTCATATGCAATAACAATAATTATTGATAAAACTGATTTTAGTGATTAAAATAAATAATATATAGGGATACCTTATCATCAAAAAAGTTTCAAAAAACAACAACATTCTGAAAAGAAAATTGGGTATATGTTTCAGTTGATAAGTTTAAACAGAGATCTCATTTCAGGGGTTAGTATTATAAAAAGGTACCGTAGTAAATTGTAGAAAATAATGCAAATAATCCAAGTATAGATGGTACTGGTTTAATGATATCAGCACAGTACTCTCTTCTTCAAGTCCAAGCAGAGATCTGCCAGTACAAACAAATTTACAGGAAAACAATTCTAAAAGGAATCTTGAGACAAGTGCATGTGCACAGAACTAAAGAACAGCATATTAAAAGGGAAACACATTAGGATAATCTTAAAAGAGAAATATCACATAAGAATATGAATAGAAAATACAACAGGTACCTACATTTTCTTCAACAGCATTTAAAGCAAATCTTGTTTCTCGCGATTACCCAGTCTTCTTTTTCATAACTGTTATAATTGCAAATATCATACCATCCTGGGTCTGATGGGTCCTTTCCAACCATTCTTCAACCTGAGAAAATATGTTTTTGTTATCATGTACATGTTTGAACATCTCCAATAAATACACCTTTCAAACTGGAAATAAAGGGGTAATGCATATACTTACAAGAAAGCCCTTAACAACAATTGGCTTTTGTAAATATTTCAGGAGCAAAATTGCTTCCAGATAATATAACACGTGCAAGTTCTCCTGAACACTTAATTTGCTGCTGACGGCCAGTTTTTGCATGACAGTGATGAAATCCTGCTTTGCCACCTTCAAAATCATAAGACATTCCCCCGGCGTCTTCACTTCACATATGTGTGTTTTGCAGCTATAATATATGAAACATTAATTTGATTAACTGTTTGAAACAAATGCATATTTTATAACAGTAAAAACCAGTGTTGCAACTTACATTTCATGATGTTTTTCACATTGCATTTTCTCTTCTTCTCCCAGCTGTTCATCTTCAGGTCCTGTTTTCCTAGGAGGGTAAAGTCTGAATGTTAAAAACAGGCTATCAAATATTTCTGACGATGTATACTGTACTTACAACTAACATCTAATTATTATTTCTCAAAATGTATATTTTACTTACAATGAAAGTGACTTTTCAGGCTTCCCATCAATAAAGCATCCACTTGACTCAAGCAGAGTGATTACTTTTCTTCTGTTTGTTTCATCAAAGATTTTCTGAAGATTCTCATATTGGAACACCATCCCATGACGAAGTTGTGAGACAACAGATTCTTTAGCTTCCTTCACAGCTGTCTTTATAACCTCTGAGGAGCAGCTCTTCATGCATCTTTTCATCTGTCTCCCTGTCTCCCTTTTCCTGTCTCCTTCCCTCTGTCTCCCTCTCAGTCTCTCTCCCTCTTGGTCTCTCTCGTTCTCTGTCTGTCTCTGCCTCGGTCTGTCCCTGTGTAACGCCCTGAACGTCTCAGGATCGTTTAACAGACACAATAATGAGGACGCAACCACTTGTGAAGGGTTAGTTCTTTAATGAAGGCAAAAATAATACAAAGAGTAAACAAAAGTTATAGTCACTGGAATCCTCCAGGCTAAGTACGTTACCAGCCCACAGCACGGATGGTCCTAACCGTCCTCTGCATATACGCCGATCCCGGCGTATGCCAACAGAGGGCAGAAATGAAATGGCCGACAATGCCAATCGGTAGGCTGTGAGGGGCACGAAGAGTGTTGGGGAGAATCGAGGAGTCAGGGAAACACTCAGCTGGGGTCTCTACCTGAAGGGAGCAGCCGCTCAACCTCTTCCTCAGACTGCACCGGGACGCGGAGTCACCTCCTGGTGATGCGTCACCGATACCGCCAATCAAAAGCAAGAAGACTGAACCGAGAGCAGCCGCTCGATCGATCCTGTGGACTTCCGAGTCTGTAACGCGGCAAACACCTCCTGGCGTGCGTTACAGCTGGCAGTCCCTGTATCTCTGGTCGGGCTGGGAGTTACGACTCCAACCAGCAAAAGCGCCACTGCGCTTTGACTCAGCCGAGTCAAAAAGCGAAGCTCAATGGTTGACCGGTAGAGCTTCCGGGTCCTTCACAGGTGACGATGGGGCAAGACACGGCCCAGGGAGTAACGACTCGACCTACCTCCGTTCTTGCCTTACTGGAGCACCACTCCGGAACACTGCTCTTCACGAAGCAGGTACGTCGGTGTAAACACAATATCCGACAGCGTTGTACCTCCCGCTTCCTCCCTTTATAGGGCGTGTTTTCCTTGAGTTATGTAACACCCTGTCTCTGCCTCTGTCTGTCTGCTTTTCCCTGTCTCGGTCTGTCCCTGTTTCTGTCTCTTTCTATGTCCATCTCTATCACCATCTCTGCCTCTCTCTGTCCCTGCCTCTCTCTCCACGGGCCGTGCTATGAATACCTATGCTGAAGAACCACATAAGCTACAAATCTAATTTAACTTTCAGGTTGTAGAAGAGGTTTGTGTGCTTTAGTGTGCAGATTTTCATGCTCGTAGTGCATCAAGAACATGCTGAAAAAATGGGGGAATTGCTTATATGTTGTAATATTGTGACTATAAGTGGCAGGGCCTTTTCCCATTAGAATCATGGAACATCTGAGAGAAGCTGCTGAATTATACCAACCGTAAGCTCAAATGACCAAAATCTATTTGCACCATAGTCATATATTTATATACCGTTTGTTTTCTAAAACATTTCACTATTCAATCCAACAGACCAAGTAAAACAAAGTGGCTGACAACTATACGGAAGAAGCTGAGCGACGCTGGTCTTTACAAGAAACATTCCCTGGACTGCAAACTCCTAGTTGATTTCAGAAACTATTTAAAACACGATCTCTCAGTCTCCAACTGCAAGCAAGAGGTAATGCAAATAAGCTTTTATTACTATGACTACCCTTATTCCTACTAATACCTATTATATTCAGTAAAGTATATAATTATTGTTATCTGTATTTATATGTTTAATTTAAGCTGGAAAATGTAGCAAGATTCCTCTTCTTCTACAATCCTGTTGAACCATCAATAAATTTCATCAAGGAGATTCCTCGCACACGGGAGTTCTTCAACTGCCTGAAAGAGCTTGGTTTAGCACCGCAGACCATCATCAATTACATGACAAATATCAAGCGGTTTATCCACTATCACACGGTGGCTACAAACCTGAGAGAAGAAAATAACGATCTCTATATGTCAGCTCAGCATTTCCAGTGTGTGATGAAGGACATGCAGAAGAAAGTAAGCAGAGGGATTTCAAAAGAAGTCACTCACAGAAGGTAATAATTTAATCATTGTGAAGTATAATAGCCTTTAGATGATCATACACAATCACATTTCTCCTCATTGCAAGTTCCCAATTCAAAAATCATGAAATTATTATTATGCTTCTTTACTATTGCATGGGCAGACACTGTTATTTAGTGTGTCTTTCTTAATATTGCCTAGATATAGGGATTTCAAAGCAGAAAAGAAGACCCCTGGGCACTGCTTACTGGTTCTGGACAAGGCAAAAGAAGACTTCCTCACAGTGATCGAAAAGCTAAATACCAATCAGGATTTCTCCTCTCAGGAAACACTAGTGGTGTTGTATTATTTGGAGGCACTATTGCTCTTAAAGCACGTGCAGCGACCATGTGTTGTCAAGAATGTTCAGGTATGTAAACAAAAAAGACTAATATGAGTTAAACAACTTTTCTACATTGAAGCCTTCGTGCTCACTCTTCATAAACGATGAATAATATTAAGGGCCTGATTACGACATTGGTTGTTTTCCTGCTGCCATCCATGGCAGCGCCATGCAGGAGGACCCCCAAAGCTGTACTCACATCGCCCACTGGATTACAATTGTAATTCTTGGTGGACAGGTGGTGCTGCAGTGGTGTGTCAGCCATGCCTATCTAAAGGCCCATTGGTAACCCTCACACAGTCTGCACCATGCAGTAACTGGGACTCCCAGGCCCAGTCACAAAGGGGGCCCAGTTAGGGCCTCGCTTTGTTGCCTCACCGCCAGCCTTACCATCTCTGTCTCACTGGCATGGTAAGGCAACTCGTAAAATGCTTGACGGTTCAGCAGTGGCATAACCAGCATATTGCTGCCTCTGACCACTGTGCCACCACCCTGAGATCATGGATCTCTGCCAGTTGCAGTGGTCCAGTGGTGGTGTACACTCCAAATTTTATATACAGTGGGGGGACCTCCAATCCGTTGGGTCGTGGACTGTCACCACAGGTTTGGCGGTCCCATGGTCCTCATTCTTAAAATAACTACATTTAAATAATTACAAACTATATCTAATTATTATACATACCGTACAATTTTGCAGGCCAAGGAATGGAGTGAATGAAGACCGTACAATGATGACGAGGGAGACTACTATGTGATCGTTGCAGTGAAGGAGCACAAAACTGCAGCCCAGCAGATTGCATCCTTTTGTTTAAGTTATGAAGAAGAACAGGTATTCTTTTAGGATACTATATTTATTTTTGCATAGCCACAAACATTTTTTGAATATTTATTCACCCTGTACTACCAATTTAGATAATACCATCACATCCTAATATTGTTTTATTGAGTGGCGTTGCTCTTGTGTAAAAACTACAGAATTTGTTCACAGATGCATCTCAATGCCTGCTCTGTGACCTTATTACCTTATTTTTTTTCTTCAGTGGTTTCAACAATATTTTACCAAGATGAGGCCTTTGATGTTAAAGAAAAAGAAGACAGCATCAACAATTGATCCCTTTCTGGTATCGTCAAGGGGGGATCCAATTTACAACCCTTCAAATGATCTTAATCGATTTCAAGAAAGGTATTACTGCAATGCTGGCTGTGCCTTTTTGAATTCCCAGATTATTATTGGTCAGTGGTGTACAAGTCTACAATTTATGGAGGTTATGTAGCTTCCAAAGAGATGGCTTAAACATTTCTTATTACTAGTATAAATTTGTTAGGAATGGTATAAGGTCATGACCCAAAAAATACCTTTATAAAATACATGACTATAGGATAATGAGCAGGTTTCACATATTAATAATTCTTACAGGTATAATGTTCCTGCTGTAACAAGTCAGCAAGAACGACGTGTGTACGAAACAGCAACGAAAAGAGACTGTACGGATGCTGAAAAGAGCCTAGTTGCTGACTACATGGCTCATTCTACTCAGACTGCCGAAAAGTATTATAGAATGATGGGAGAAGAAAATATCTGTGCAGCATCAAAACTGCTGAATAAGCTTGCACATGAAAACCCACGGTGAGGCAATAACAGTTACTTTACTCAAAATCCTTATGCTTTTAATGCAACTATTTATTGTATTTAGAAATTTATTTTGAACATTTGTTAACCATTCTTACTATCTGTGTTTGTTTGCAGATGCCCGAAACCAGATAATCCGATAACTTGCAGACAACTACTTGATTAGAGACGGCAAAGGTATGCTACGTAGAATGTGCTGCTTTGTTTTTCGCATACAATCATCTCTGTCATAAATTATGACCACCTTGTAGATCTTATGTATTTTGCATGGTCTAATTTACAAATACATTTTGTAAGCTACTGTTTCAGTATTAGACTTCTGACAGTTATAGATTGTATGCACTTTGCATATATGCAAAATGAAAAATATTCACTTTCTATAACACAGAACCATTTACTAATGTTTAACTTTGTCTTTTGTATGTAATTAAAGGGAACATCATAATGGGCCTTCTACATCTAAAGTACCTGGTGGAAAAGATCATGATGAATTCATACATTTTGAAACAATTTTTCCTGTGACACTGAATGGAAAAATACCATGTAAAAAAGACCGAATTGCCATTGTTGGTGATCACAAGCAGCTTTTTTTATCATAAATGGAGAAAGCAGCAACAACTTCTAAGAAAGGAGGAAACAATGAGTAAGTAAACATTTAGATATCCTGAAATATAGTGAAAAGTTAACATTTTAGAAACTTATATCAATTTATTTTGTTTCTTTCATTCACAGAACAGTTCCCGCGAAGGCAGCCAAGTAAAAAATCTGTGCTAAAGTTTTATAATGAGATGCAATGGATCAAGAATTTACCAGACGCTGCAGAGCTAATCCAGAATTGGAAACCAATGACAGAAAACACATCACCAATGGGTGATGAACAAATTAACTCATGTCTGGTTCACCAACGGTGGAGTGGAGTTTCTGTTGTGGATGAAGACGGAAGAATGAAGGCCGTTGATTCACGCATATTTCTAAAAGGCGAGGTGGTCTGCGATTTCCATGGGGACCTACTATCTGCAACAGAAGGAATACAGAAGATAAATGAGCTGCCTAAGAAATAAATGAACAGCTTATTTTTTTTTTACCAATGATCGCAAGGAACAGTATTGCTTGGATGCCACAAACAGTCCATGCTCATGTCACCCCTCAAAGGAAACTCCTGGAAAGCTAGTGCGGACATCAAAAAAGAAATTTAACGTCAAACCAGTTCTTGAGACTTTTGAAATAGATGAAAAGCTGAGATACATTATTTTATTTGTTGCGTTGCACACTATTCAGATCAGTTGTGATCTTACTTATGACTATGTTCTATCAACGAAAGCCCACAGAGGCCAGGTGACGCCCTGCCTTAAGGACAATTCACAGAAGACTTAGGGGCTCATTACGATGGCGGGAGGATCGTCACCGCTTTCCGGCAGGGATTGGGTTTGGGGGATCGTTGTGGGCCAACCTTGGGTGGGGGATCTTGCTACGCTGGGGGATTCCCATGGTACCCCCCTGCATTCTCCAATCTCTTGTTAATAAAATATACACTTTCAACCTTTCACTCACCCTTGTGCCAAATCCAACCAGTGTATGTGTGTACTTGAGGAACAGATGGCTAGGCAGTCGTATTTGTCTCATCTGTCTTTCTGTGCTAAGGCGTAGTTTCTAGGGAAAATTTACTAACTTTAGATATTTCTGTAAAGTAAAAAATAAAAAATGAGGAGTGCTTGGTGGTATGCCTCTCATGGATCCCAACACGTTTTTTTACTCACAATGCCATGAAAAAATAAAAATGTGGATATATTCAAACATTTTCCTTGCATTACTGTGTCACTGCTGTCAGAAAAAACACAATAGGAGTGACTGATAACATGGCTAAGAACTGCTCAGGGCAGGTGTTAGCTTTTGGAGATATTAGCGCTTAGAGCGAATATCTCCAAAAGTTGGTAATAGGAGATAGCGATGTTAGCGACTGTTTCCAGTCGCTAACATCTTGGCACGCCCACTTTGCATGTCATTAGTGATAAATATCACTGACATGCAAAGCGGGGCCCAAGATGGTCGCTATCTCCTACTAGCTGTCGTTAACTGGTGTTAGCGACAGCTAGGTAATAGGGAGATAATTTTATCTCCGCTTTCTTGGCTTTTAAAGCCAAAAAAGCGGAGATAAACCCCCTTGATAATATGCCCCTCAGTCTCTGCGGTCCCGGAACAAGGCTAGCTCCGTTCATCGCCGGCAATTGTGCTCTGACTCGTGCCCCTTCCCCCGGGGCGACAATCTGAGGGATAGCCCCGGGTGCTGCAAGCTCTAGCTACGCCCCTGTCTGTGAGGAGGACAACTTATTATACATAAGGCCCGGTGATGACCTTGTTAAACTCCTGCATACATTTTAAGTTTTTTTAGGGGGTTCTTTATAATATTGGGGAATTATTTAAGGGTTTGAATTTATATAGCCAGTTTCCCACACATAATGTAAAAACAATGTAGCTAGAAAAACCAGTGTTCCTATTTTAGTCACTCTCTGAGGTAGACTGAATTTAGTGAGAAAGATTTCCTGCGTTGCCATAACTAGAATATTGCTGTCAAGTCCTAATCATGTGCATTATTCTATACAGCTCCTTGAACGCCAGGAGGATGGAGGCATTGGAGCTAATAGAGCTTGTGACCAATACAATTGACATAGGGACCTCCGAGCCCACTTCAGGGATCTGAAACACAAGAAACTGTGTTATAATGTCTCAAGATTAGCGGCAAATGTTCTACTTCCTGAACTTCCCATTGATACTAAGAGCAGGGCAGCAGCAGGGTAGGCCTAGATGGGGACAGGCGTACCATCAGGGACGGGCCAGAAGTTTGTGGTTGTTCATATCCCCTCCCCCCTCCTCCCTTTTTCTGTTCCAATCAAGGTAATGTAGTTTCCCCGGTTTTGATGCACTAGTCCTCACCTGAGCAGCGTTAAGGGGGATGAGGACATAAAGGATAAGTCAGGACACTCAGGTGTGGGAGAGCTTGGCGGTAGACTCAGGCAAAGGTGCCTGGAATAGCTAGCAAAGAGAGCATTCACAGGATGATAACCTGTGCTCATCTTTCACGCCCCAGACTTCCCAGACTGTACACCATGTCAATTGGTTGTTGTGACACACAGCGGAAAAGTAAGTATGGCAGGGATGGGGGCATAATGAACAAGTGGTGGGGAACAGACTCCAATTGGGACCTGCCCAGATCAGCGGTCAGGGAGGGTGCTGGGACCAATTCCAAACACATTCCCCGCAGATTCTTCCAAGTTGGAGTCTAACGCACGAAGGCAAAGGCACAGAAAGCCAGGGCTCATCCTCCCCTATTTTCACAGATGACAACTAGCGCTAGAGAAGACTCTGGGGTCGAATTGGACAGACGCAGAGCATCCTAGCCAGTTTATGCCGATACTGGGCTAACAAGCCAGAAAAGGGCCCACCGGCCTAAGAACAAAGAATTATTTTGCTAGGCCCCGCACCAAAACCAAAAGTTAGAGCCCCGACTTCACAGGGCGAGGCAGAGACCGGGCCGTGCGAGGCAGAGACCGGGCCGTGCGAGGCAGAGACCGGGCCGTGCGAGGCAGAGACCGGGCCGTGCGAGGCAGAGACCGGGCCGCGCGAGGCAGACACCGGGCCGTGCGAGGCAGACACCGGGCCGTGCGAGGCAGACACCGGGCCGTGCGAGGCAGACACCGGGCCGTGCTAGCATGCACCATTGGCACAACACCAGCAAGCGACGAGTCTATGGACAAAATGTGTAAGCTGACTGACTCCATACTGAGTTTTATGGCTGGCTTCAAAACCAGTTTCATTAACTTGGGGACTCGGCTTCATCACAAGGGCCCAACTTCTGGTAGGGAGGGGCACAGTCAATTGCTAAAGTATGGGTTGGTGAAGCCAGTGATAAGCAAACACTGCACAGTTTCTCCCCCCCCCAGGTGACTCATTCCACCCAGCCTTAGAAGCAGTTGCAGACAACTCAGACCACAGGCAATACCACAGTAAGCGGCAGCCCCGCAGCACTGATCGATCCCCACCTATACTCCCGGCTGGTGCACAGGGGCCCAACGCACAGTGCATGGAAGCAGGCATCCCAGTCAATCCACCTGGAACTAGGCCAACTCCCATACTGGATATCTGCTAGACGGGGACAGCGGTGGCGATCAGCGATCATGTGTGGGACTTAGTCACATGCTGCCCTGTTTTTGTCCAGCAACCTGGTTTCTGAGCCTCCGGATGGTTTTTGACATTGGGAGCCTCGCCGACATCTTACCGGTGAATAGTTTAGCACCAGCCAGCCATATTGTGCCCTTTTACTGGCCCTCTCCGTACCCAGACCACTCCATCCCGGTGAGTGTAGCCGGCCACTGACACTGCGATGCTGTGACCCGACCGGATAAAGGACCTGTATTCATGTCTTTAATGGGACTCCTGATATTAATCCTCTTTATCACAGGTATGGGGGATTTCTTGCTTTAAATCCTACTACAGGCTATATGCCCCATCCCCCACTACCTATTTGTTAATTGTTTCCTGCTTTTTTGTTTACTGCTGTTTACCACTTGAATCAGTGGAGCCCCAGTGACATGGCCATTGCCCGGTGCAGCTACTTATGTAGCTGTAGAGGAGATTGACTGTGGTTCTCCTCCTCGACAGTTACCTACCCTCTGGACTCGAGCACTGTTGCTTGCCTCGCCTGCCTTACAGATTTTGGCCACAGTACCTTGGCATCCCATGACTCCTTCCCCAACAAGTTTGTTGACTCTTTCATTTTGACTTTGTGTCCCCTGAAGTACGTGCCCCCTTGCCAGTTTTTCTCGATGTTATGCTTTGCTTTAGTAATACATGTAACTATGTTATACTGTTTCCTTTCTATGTTATGTGACGCTCCAGCAAACTGATGTAACTATGTAACAACGTTCTGAAACAATGTCCTACCTCATGTAAAGCACTCTGATACCTCTGGTTCTAGCCAGCACTATATCAAACTTTTCAAATAAATAAATAAATACTGATTGAGGCAGCAAAGGTAACACCCCTGGTGGCGGACAGGCTGCCGCTGGTAACAGTTGCCCCCCTAGTATCGGGTCACTGCTCCCTGACATTGCAGGTGCCATTAGTAGCCAAGGAGGGGATCTGGCGGTGAGAATTTGTAGATATATTGACACTCTTGATGCACAGGATAGATGCATTGGACACAAGGAAGATTGGCGGGAACGATGATGACAAGAAGGTGGAATTTCATGCTGGGCTGGAAAAAACATTGAAAACTGGCTGGAGCCTTTCTGCATCCTATCAGCTATAGTGATGGAGAAACATCCATAACAGGGCCCCGGTATTGGGTGGTACAACTATGACAGGGATTTAGAAAGAAGATGGCCATGTGCACAGAGCTGGGTTGGGATCAGAAGGAAGTCCATCTCTGGTTGGAGCACATGGGCAAATCCCCCTCCCTCCCCAGAAGTAATCATTTACCAAAAAACTAAAATGGGCAAGCATCTTTCAAGGCACAGAGCCAGTTAGGAAGAAAGTACTTCAAGCAGCCCTTTTGGGGGACGCAGGGAACAGCCGTCCAGAAGCAGAGGGGTGGGGGGAACGGTTCGCTGTGGGCACCTGCTGGCTGTTCAGTGCGAGGTCTTGCTCCTGGGGGAAAGCATGCAAAATCTCTCACTGCTGCAACAAATGTGGGGCTCCTCACCCATCAGCGTTCTGTTATGGTAGGCAGGAGAGCCCCTCTATATTCAACACCAGGGAGGACAATTAAGCAACAGGTAGTAGAGTCCCCTCGCCCCTGTCACCCGTTCCTCCACAAACTGTAATACAGCAGTCAGCAGGACAGTCATGAGCCCCCCTTTCAATCCAACCAGCTCCTCAGCCATTGCCAGTGCAGGTGAGGGCCCATCGCTGCTACTCTTGGTCAACCTCCTCCCATTGCTCAGGAAATACTCCCAACTCTAAACAATGTTTTCTGCTGGCGAATGGTTTTATAGAAGACCTCAGAATTCCTAATCTAGGCCAGTTGGGAAGCAGCGATGCAGACAACCTCAGGTCAGTGAAAGTACAGGAGAAGGTCGCCAAGGAATCAACATTGGGGAGGGTGGCTGGCCTTTTTCCCAACCATCGCTGTAGTAAGGATACGATATTGCCTGCAGACATTATGTTAGCATAAGTGAACTATACGCTTAGACACCATTTTGCACACAACACTACATGGCTTTGTTCTCATAAATAAAACCGCTTGCTTTTCTTCACATGAGAACTGCGTTTTTCACATATCTAGGCTTACACTGTGACCTTAGTCTGCACAGTGTGTTCAAGGTCGAATAACAATGTAGGCTGTTAATTCATGTTGATCAGTCCCACACACTTAGACATAATGGAAACACAGCTGCAAATAACTGAAACTCAGGTGCTTTTAATATTGCATTGCATGCATGACAGGGGCACTTGGAGAAAACCTTTTCATCTAGAGAGAGCTCGGCTTGTCCTGGGATGTGCTTCACTGCATCCTATCTTGGAGGTATGGGGTTCCCCGTTCAAGCCTAGAGGTCTTTTATTATTGTGAAAGCTAGCTCCTAGCAAGGGGAGGGTGGTACAAGGCGCTATGGTCCTGGTTCCACTGTTATTATAATATGATTTCCCCCTTTGTGTTATGGAATTGTAACAAGGCAGATTGTATTATTCTTACGCATCTTTTTGTTAGTATTGGTGAAAGTACTGCATCTTAGAGCACGTAGTTAAAATAAACATTTTAAACAATATCATGGCTCTGATTACTCACGTTGTGGACTAGTATGAGAGTTAAACCGAAAGAGTGTTCTTGATTCCTACTATTCCTGAGAGTTCACTAAGTCGCTTGTTCTGGGTTCAATACTCATTGGTAGCTTCGCTGTAGCACGGACAACGAATGAGACACTGATGCTAGTTGGATTGGGGTTCTGGTCACTGAGGTGGGTTTTTGGTACACCACAATACACGGAGGTCCTGGTTTCCTGTGCATGAGCAGAATCACTGCAACACCGCTTGTCAACTTTGTGGTTCCCCCCCTGGGAGTGGTCCCAAAAAAAGAGCCAGGGAGTTTCAGATTAATACACCACCTGTCACGTCCAGCAGGGAATTCAGTGAACTACTGGTTAGAGGGTGGAACCTGTTCTGTCTCTACTGCGCGCTCAACGTGGTTGTGGACACGGTGATGAGAGCGGGCAAAGGGGCTTTGTTAGCGAAGGAAAACATTGAATCTGCCTTCCATCTGTTGCCGGTTCACCCAGCCAGCCAGCCACCACCTTCTGGGTTTTAAGTGGCAGGGACAGTTTTACTATGACAGGTGTATGCCGATGGGTTGCACAGTGTCCTGTGCTTACTTCAAGGCATTCAGCTGTTTATTGAGATGGACACTCCAGTGGTCCTATGGTGTAGTGGGGGTGCCACTAAGATGAATTCTTATTCATTGGAGAGGGGGGACTCAGGAATGCAGGGAAGCACTAATGAGCTTCTAAATTCTGACGGACCACCTAGGGGTCCCCTTGACACCTTGGAAGACCGAGGGCCCTCGCAGGATCTTACATTCCTGGCCATCGAGCTAGACACAGTGGAGGGCGTGTCTAAACTACCGGTGGGCAAGGTGCAGGCTTCGATCCAGGATATACAGACTAAGCTGGCAAAGGACAAAGCATCCTTGCGTGTCACTCAGAGCCTCTTGGGCAAACTAAAATTTGCAGCAAGGGTGATCCCAGCATGCAGGGTTTTTGTTGGAAAACTGGCCAGGGCCACAACCAACGTAAAAAAGAAACACCACCTGGTCAGGCTGAGCAAGGGTTTGAAAGATGATATCAAAATGTGGGCAGAATTCTCGGTTGAAATTCAATGGCACTTTGATATGGACGGCCCCCTGGGTGGGCAGCCTCGAACTGTGCTTGTTTACAGATGCATCAGGGAAGCCTTTGGTTCCATAATGGGGAGTGAGTGGTGTGCAGAGAAATGGCCTAGCGCTTGATGCAAAAAGAAAATCACAGCCAATGTCACAGCCCTGGAACGGTCTCCTATAGTGGTAGCCCTCACCTATGGCCAGAGACTTTAGCGTCTAAGAGGGTTCTGTTCTGGCCAGATAGCATTTCGGTGGTACCGGCCATCAATGGGTAAATGGCCCCTTAGCCGCAGTGAGTCATGCGAAACTCATGGGGCAACATGATCGGGCCATGGCATTTCCAATACAAGCTTCACTTAAGGGATGGGCTGGAGAGAAGATACAGTTACCAGACTCCAGGCCACTAATTGAATTCCACACTTTACAGAGCCACATATTCTCCTTACGAGGCCAGTCTCTTTGTGGCAGCATTCAGCCGGGCATTTCTTGGGGCCTTCAGAATCAGCCAGCTTGCGGCTAGATCGAAAAAGGATGGGTCAGGAACACTTTATGCAGGCAGGACGCCCAGCTGCTAGGAGACTCCCCCAGGATATATGTAAGAAGATCCAAACTGACCAGGTAGGGCAAGGGAGAGTAATATTGCTACAGCCTTTGGGGAACAGAATGTACTGTCTGGTGGGACTGGTCACTGACTACCTAGCCATTCGCCCTAGCTCAGAGGGGTACCTGTTAATGCATGTGCCCCTCACCAATTTGAACAGATTATGAGGAGTTGTCTGGAGTGATCTGGAAATTCTGGGCTGGGGAAGCCTTTTTCCAGTCATTCCTTTCGGATTGGAGAGGCCAGCTCAGCTTTTAAGGTTGGCCTCCCTTCTGAGTGCATCAAAAAAGTAGAACGGTGGAATTCTCAGTGTTAATAATAATTACGGTGTTGCGTGCTTATCTAGGTTCCTGATCGATACTGTAACCTTATGCCCCTATTCGGCTATAAATCCATTTATTCCCTATATTGGCATAACCGTTCAAGTGCGATTTTCTGAAAAGTCATCTCTGGCCTCACACGAACAGAGCCACATTCCAGCATGACTCTCTGCTACTTCCTTTGCGACCAATTAGTGCAATGACAGAGCAGCAGTCACTATCTGATATTCCTAGATAACACTCCGAGTTCTTCAACAAGATAAAAACTTAGCAAACCTGGAAATCCCCGCTTGCTATGTTTTGATTAGTAATGGAACTCTAATGAGCAACTGATAACTGTCACTTCCTAGTGACATCTTTAATTGACGTCTTATGTCCAGCAAACTTGCGTCAAACCCGGCACCTGTCAGGTATAAATATTACCAACGTTGCCTTAAGCTGTGAGCTGAGAGAGATACGAACTGCGAGTTCGTTCCCTGTTGCTGATGCCAGCTGCCTGCATGACCCTGTGTTGGTAAAAACTAGCACTCTGTCGCTGCAGCCTGCTATCCTGTGGTGGTGAAGCTGCTGATTACCATTATCGCCGCTACAGCGCGACCTATGGTGCAGTACGCTTGAGGAGCCGTGCAGCCGTCCTCTGCGAAGACATCCAGCCGATTCCAGCTGCCCGCGGACGCTGTCACCCCTCCTTCCTCGACGCGCTGAGAGAAGCCGCTGCCTTTCTCGTGCAGAGAAATCCAGTCCCGGCGCTTCCAGTTTACCCTCGCAGGTGACTGGGATATCGAGAGAGACCCCTGAAGGAGATACCAATCCTCCATCATTCTATTCAGAGGTATGGTGTTGACTAAACCCTTAGACGAGAATTCTTGAAACAAACCTTGGCAAAACCAACTTAACTTAAGCTACTTACTTACTCCCCCTTTCACGTGTTAGGCTTAGGTCAGGCACACTGGGGTAGGCTTAGTTAGAAGCACCAGTTGAGTATGTTAGCCTAATGTATATATGACTGTATATATGTTGTATTACTTTTAAACCATTGTATGGCTAAGAAACCATATCAATGCTTTTACAGTTCTATTTCGCAATACTTATCTTACTGTACGTACTTTTTATAATAACAGTTATTGCAATTGTGGCAATACATTTCTCTTGTACGAGAAGAAAGACTGTTCAATAAATGTTAACCCTTTATTGATAAACGCCCGTCTCTCTATTCTCTACATACTGTGAAAGTAAACTGCACTAGACTGACTGAGTGAAATCTATGTCTATTGTTTCACACGACCCTAGAGATCGACTCTTGATCTGAGGAGCAAAGTTGTCATGTTGCACGGTTGTTGGAAAACTGAATCCCTTCTTGTCTGTGCCAAGGAAGCTGATCACTTCCTATGCAGAGAAGAAAGTTTCCAGTGACCTCTGAGCTAGTTGGTAACACAACCCAATTAAGTTTAGCATAGTCAGTGGAGGCCTGGAATATCCGCAGTTCCACGTCGATACTACTGTTTATGTTATTCCAATGCGCAGGGCCTAGTGGGAAACTAGGAACTACACTACATGGCGCCCTAACGTTTGGTAAGGCGATAAACTAACGCAAGACTAGTAGAGTAACTCAGTCGTGCATATTTCACACCCCTTTCTCCCGTAAATACTCCAATAGACGTCTGGAGTGGGTGAAAGGTTAAAATCCGCCCGACCTTAGTAGGAAGAGATTCCTATGTAAAGCTCTGGTTTATTCAACGTTGAAGGATACAGTGTTCCAAAATATTGTGCATCTAATCTTTGTCTCCTTGGAGACCTACTCTGCAAACCTCGCATTTTTACAATGCCAGAAAACGGAACCAATGAGGCCGCAGCAGATGCGACTCAGCGAGGTCCCGAATACGCAGACCCGGATGCTATTATCATCCCGGTCCAGTTAAGAAGATCTATAACTTTAAAACTTATAGAAAACGGACTGCCACCTCAAGGTGGTACAGTAATTTTCGTGATAGAGGCTCACGAATATCGGCAGACAGAGGTATTCTATACATGGATAAACTTTCCAGCGGTAAACGCTATAACACAAGAGTTTCACTATTACAAAATAGAGGAACCTCCGGGAGAGTACGCTCCTTTCGAGGAGATTGAAATCCCACTTAAATTTCAAGAGCACCTGCTCTGGTTTAATGGCGCCCTAAAACACAATGATCACATAACCAGGCTCGGTCCACTAGGTAGACCAGGAGCCACGTGGCCGGTTCTAGCCAGCTACACACCACATCCTGACATTGCAAGAATGTCTAGAGAAGAGCTGTTAGCACAGCTAAACACATTAATAAAAATACATAGGCAATTAGTCCAATATGTAATACGGACTGCAACAGTCCAGCCAGCTGTTAATACACCAGCTGACCCCTCACCAGGGGAACACAAATAAAATTACACCACAGAACATACAGTCATGTCTTGGTAAAACACCCGTAAAACGGGAACAAATTCCTTTCTGGTTAGCCCAGAAAATCACTCAAATAGAGGCAGTATTTCCTGATACTACCCCTATTGAGAAACACAGAATCTTGACCATCTGCCTTCCTATGGGAATCGCACCACACGTGGAGGACTGTGACACTTGGGGTACAGTCTTTGCTTCCATTTACACAAAAACACATGGTGTTCCGTCTATGGCGGTAATACCAGAAGTGCTAAAACAGATTCAAAATGAATTCGGTCCAGAGCCCGCTTTAAATTTAGGTATGAAATTACTGAAAGATTTCAAGCAGGTCACGGCTATATTATTAGCCAACATAAAGGGAGAAGCAGCATCTGTGGCGATTCGCCAGAAGTTGAGGGAAACAGATATAAAAGATCCTGTTGAGCTAGCAAAAATCATAGAAAAATGCTATGAAGAATTAGGTAGAGACAGCTTGGGTGGAAAACCAGTTAAGCCCCAACTGCTCGAAAATCCTGAAAAATTATTTATTAAAAATAATTTAAACACTCCTAAAAAGAGCTGGGATGGAAATAAACAATCCACTCCCAAAGAAAAAGTTTTCCAGTCCAGAGGAAGGTCTCCTCGACGGATGGAAAGAACTCCGACTCGAGAACGCCAGTCTCCCCAACGGGAGCCCTCTGAGAAAAGATATAACCTTAGAAATAGGGATAATCTAAAAAAACCTGATAGATATCAAAGTATTGATACACGTCCCTCTCGATCTTTTCCACAGAATTCGGAAAGAAGAGGACGGTCAGACCCAGGAGAGCACACCAAGTCCAAAGACAAGGAACCTGCTCAAAATAAAAAATCTCAATTTCAGAAAAAGAAGGTAGCCAGTATTAGAGTAATCAACCATGCCGAGAATACTGAGGACACAGTTGAAAAACGGGGAGTGGGCATTGACAATGTTGGACAGTGCAGCAGAAATCAGTATAGCGCGCAAGATCTTGATGAGTCATCTGGAGACAGTGGACACGAATGAATACATTCAGGTTGAAACTGCCGACGCCAGACTTAGCGAGCCCCATAAAATATACGAAATAACATTGCGTATGGAGGGTGATAAGACTAGGAAAATTAAGGGTCTATTTTGGGATAAGCTCTCAAAAGGCTATGATATTCTGTTAGCTGAAAAAGATTGGCCCCCGGAGTTTGTCAGGGAGTGCCCTCGTGGCGAAGAAGTGATTATGCCTGCCTTCTCGAATCACATTCCGATTCACAAAAAATATACATATGCAAGGAAATGGGCAGTGGCCCAGGCACCTGCATTATATAAAAATCATGTAGGATGGGATGAGGATTCAACGCCTCACAAAATCCAACTAAAAAATGAACCAACTGCCCAACGGCAGTATCCCATAAAGCAAGAAGCTAAAAAACAAGTCAGGGAGATCTTAGATCAACTTGAGTACCAGGGGGTGATTGAAACATGCACCTCTCAAATGAATAATCCTTTGTTTCCTGTCTCCAAGCCAGACAATTCATATCGTCTAGTTTTGGACTACAGACATCTTAATACATGTTGCAAAACTTTTGCAGTACAAAACTCGCATAGTGCAGCCCTAATGAATAATATAGTTAGGAAAAAATATAAAACGACATTAGACATTTCTAATGGTTTCTTTTGTCAAAACATTGCACCTGAAAGCAGATACTTGACCGCTTTCTCCGCATTTGGGTCACAGAAAAAATTCTGTCGACTCCCACAGGGGTTCAAGAACAGCCCAGGACTATTCTCAGCTAGGGTAACAGAGTTACTACAAATCTATGATGATGAAGCATTATCTTACGTAGATGATATTTATCTCACAGACGATGACTTGGATACTCACTTGAAAAGAGTGAACACCATTATACTTGGGTTCGCAGCAGAGGGTTACAAATTCAACTTTAAAAAGTCCCGAATTGCCCATCTGACAGTACTATTTTTAGGGTACGAATTATCAAGTGAAGGGAAAAGCCTAGCGGACAACTTCTTAGAGAAGTGCGCTGTACTCCAAGCTCCAAAAACGCTGAAGAATTTACAATCAATACTAGGTTTTCTGAATTTCGGAAGAACTTACATCCTAAATTACGCAGAAAGGGTTAAACCTCTCTACGAACTAATAAAACCTGATTTAAAACAAATCAATTGGACTCAAAAAACACACAGAAATTTTGAGATCGCTGCAAACAGACATGTTAGCAAAAACAAAATTAGATACACGTGACAACACACGTGATCTTGTAATCCGAGTCATCCCAGGAAGATGCGGATTCACGTACCTAACCTCTAATGAGGGAGAAAAGGTACCAATAGCTTACAAATCACATTTGTACACAAAGGCTGAAATAAAATTCAGTTCAAAGGAGAAAATTTTAACTGCGGTTCAGACTGCTGTAGCGAAAGAAAGGCCCCTAGCACAAGGTAAACGAATAATAATCGTAACACCCATACCGGCTTTAGAAGCGGTAACTAAAGCAAGCATTCCTAATGCTAAAGCTTTGCATCCGAGATGGATTCAGTGGGTTAATTCTCTTGCTGCAACAGACGTAGTTTACGAATTTGATCCTAACTTAAAAACACAGGAATTTTTACAATATGAATACGAATGTCCTCTGCCAATTGAAATCCTGCCTCTCGAAGAATACGGAAGTATTATATATACTGACGGATCAGCACAACCCGCAGTTGGGGGTAAGCAAGCTTACAGTGCTGCGTGCGCGATTGTTAAAGGTCGCTGGCACAAAGGAAAATTTAGACCATTGGTCACTAAAACACAATCTCTAGGAGATTGCTCGGCTCAACGAGCTGAATTAGTAGCATTTAAGATGGCGCTAGAAAATACCGATCGCGAATTCCCCACACTAATAGTGCGCGATTCTTTTTATTGCGTACAATCTTATAATGAATACTTGCAGAATTGGGTGGAAAATGGTTTCAAAGATGCAAAAGGTGGCACAATAAAGCATAAAATGCTTTGGGAACAGGTAGTTTTTTTACAAAAAGAACTACAAAAGACTCACGTGATACATACACTGAGTCATCAACGTGATGGCGTTCACGTTGCAGGGAATTCATTGGCTGATGAAGCCGCGAAGGCAGCTGTGCAAACGGCTTCCGTAGCTGCGATAACTCGGTCACAAACAAAAATAGACAGCGATGTTCTACAAGCTGTCAGTGCGTCAGTAAAAAATGATAAGAAAACACTCCCAAAAGGCTTTCCTGAAAAGTACTTGTACTTAACGGATACAAATAATGTTCCTTTTGCTCGAATCCCTGGAGTGGGGGATAGAGTAATTCCAAACAGGGAACACAGACTAGGACTAATCAAAGCGGCACACGAAGGGCTTGCTTCTGCACACGATGGCGTTTCCGCAACAATATCACTATTAAAACGGAGATATTGGTGTCCTCGCATGAGAATACAAACTAAAAAGTATGTATTAGAATGCGACATATGCCAAAGGATAAAAGTATCAACAGTGAAACGACCAGCGCAGACACCCCTTCTCATCTCGGATAAACCATTTGCATGCGTTTACCTGGACCACTGTGGTCCCCTACAAAGGGACGGCAACTATAGATATATCATGGTAGCAGTGGATTCCTGTACGAGGTTCATATGGATGTGGCCCCAGCGCTCGGCTGACGCTAGAACGGTTATAAAAGATTTGCGAGTCAATATCGGCACATACGCAATTACCACGTTCCATTCTGACCAGGGTCCTGCTTTTAGCTCTCGAGCTTATGGGGGGGCCATGGCTAGCATGGGAATTGGGTTGCGGTATTCTTGTCCGTCGCACAAGTGTGGTAGAAAGAAAAAAACGTGACATAAAGCAATCTATAACAGCGAAGGTATTAGGTTCAGGCGCTGGGTGGGTCAAACATTTAATAAGTGTCCAGACTAGTCTTAACAACATGCCAAAAAATTCTCTAAAAGGTTTCAGCCCATACGAACTATTGTTCGGAATTAGAATGAACGTTCAGGACCTCGATAGTCAGATGTCAGTGGTACAAGAAGAAAAAACGCAGTTTGATGTAAAAGACCGTTTGGCTGTTTTACAGGAACTGAATGAAACAAGAAAATAATTAAGCAACATAAAGTTAAAGCAACAGCCAAGTACCACTGACGAGGCACCACCCGCAACAGCCCCAGTAAGGCCTGTCTGGATTCCAAAGATTGGGGATCTAGTCAGAGAAAAGATCGCGGTTAAGAAGGAATTTGGGCCTTCTTACAGAAAAGCAGTACCTGTCTTAGCAGTCACCGGAACAAGATCAGTTGTGCTACCGCCCCTTGCTGGTAAAAAGGAGAACAGAGTCGTGTCCATCGATCTGGTAAAACCACAAGCATGTGGCCTATAATCAACAGTAGGCCCAGTGGACTCCCAAGAAACAACAGAATACCCAAACTTGCAACAATCCAAGAGGTTCAAACTGAAAGACTAATCACATTCGATCAGCCTGCAGTGCACAATGAAGGACTATGCAATAATGCCATGGAACTCGTGCCTCTTGAAACACAGATTGAAACAGTTCGTCATGAAACAACACCAGTCTACAATGATGTGGCATCAGAAAGTGCTACCGAGAGACAGATTGAAAGAACAATCCCATCAATTGACAGAACTGCCTCTGGTTATTTCATCAACTTCGACAACTTCTCTGAAGATTTAAATGACCCCGAAGTGATGCCAGAAACAAAAAAGTCTTGTAAAGAAAAAGCAACGGAACTCTTTCATCAACTGAAGGAAATCTACCTTGTTTCCCCTTGGCTAGAGTTCTGGTTCGGTCTAGGTGTATTTTTCCTCCTGCTTTGGCTCATCATGGTACTGTGTTTGGGAAAATTCATTGAAGGAAAATATATTACAATGGACACAGCAAGTCAGAACATCAACCTAGTCCTGAAACCACACAGATCATCCCACGTGAAGAAAAGAGAACTGTCAACAGTAAATGTCACAGCAATTCCAATACCTGGTGGGGTAGTATGGGAGAAAACAGACTATGAGATCTATGGTCCGGTCGAAATCCTGAAGTATCCTCATCAACTAAAGGTTTCCTTAAGTGACTTTGTGACACCAAGTACATTCTCTGATGATTGGGACTTTAACAGTATTAATGACATGATGTCTGATTTAGTAATGTCAGCTAGATTCACAGATCATGATTATTTACAAGGTTCATCTAGTTATGAGCAGTTATTCTGTTACACCCACTATGGGGATCATTACTTGCATAAATCTGCACAGCCTAGAAATGTTTTTATGTATAATCAATGGGAACATTGTTCTACACCACCTAAAAGCAGTTCTAAAGCATTTTTTGAGAAATTCAAATATTTTTCAGGGTTTAACACCAGTGATGCAGAAACGTTTTATTATAAACTGTTAGATAAAACAGGAATGAAAACAATGCTGACAAATTCTAAATTGATATATTCAGAAGCATTTTATGACAAAATGATGACATTTGGTTTTGATTATTGGAAAAATAATATTGAAACGAAAACGATTTGGGGTACAAAAGATTGGCAGGTGCAAGGCATAGAAGCACTATTTAGAACCTGCATGATACCAGAACAAATGTTATTTTTAAATGACACTGTACACCAAACATCTTGTCTTGGCCTAGCTAAGAACAAAGACCTTAAAACACCGTCTATACCAAAGCCAAAACCTGAAAATACAACAGCTGATATTGAGTTAGACGTGTCAAACATTTTACATTTCAACAGAACACATCCTGATTGGAAAAAGTGGTTAATCTGGCCTACAGACACAAATAGCTGTCAAGATAGATTCCTGAATAAAACACAGGGTTTAAAAATGACCAGATTAGACTCAAGATACTCCCAGAGACAACATCCAGGGATTATAACAACATACAGTGTAGGGAAACTCTGCCTAGAATGGCTAACTACATCCACACTAGCTGAAATTAAGCAACACTTGTCTTTATTAAAAGATGGTGCTGATTTGCGCGATTTCATTCTTGGACCACGCAAACAGCGTCAAAAGCGTTTCATAGCGACCAGTATCTATGCTGCTTACAACGAGGCTTGGAAAGTAAAGCAAATTGAAACTGCTGAAAAAATACGAGAAATTGATCGTATTAATTTGGAGAAATCACTTTCTGTAGTAGACAATGGGTTAATGACTCTGTCTTCCAGAATATATTCTTTGGACAATATTGTATCCTCTGCCTTTGATGTGATAGACAGAGATTTGCTAATGTTACAACATGGCCAGTCTCAATTACGCTCTATTATAGAACTAGGCTGGACGCTGCAAAATCTTCGTTCAGGCTATGTGCCTTGGCGTTTAATCAACACAACGTCATTATTTTCCATTTTTAACCTTACTGATAAACAGATCAGTTTGGCACAGAAAGGAGCAGACTATACAATCTTGAGCATCGAGAAACTCGAGAGATTACCATTGACAATGTCAGAGAGTCCTGTCATTGAATGGATAATACACGGAATTATCACAATTCCGATAACAACTTTCCGATTTCATAAATGCCTTGAGTACATACCTGCTGGCCAGTATGAACAATTGGGTAAGGGATATGTAAAATCCGAATGGAAATTACTGTACACTCATTCTTGCTATAGTGACAGCGACAAAAATGTATTTCTTAGTGGTGACAACTGTAAACACTCACTAAGCGGTATACTTTTGTGTCAGGGTATTAATTTACACGGAGCATGTGATGGAAATTCAAACAACCTTTCATGCCACCAGCTAGTCACACCTGCAACTCAGATAGAGCCCTTCTTTATGCAACTCGCAAACGGGAGTTACATTCTTAGAACGGATCACAGGTGTTGTGGCCTCGCGCCAGGGAAAAGTTATCTAGTACAAGTAACGTCCATGGTCAAATGTTGTATGCAAGCATTGTTTCCGAGCGGGCCTCCAGACATAGTGACTCCTCTCTGGCCTCGTCTGATTCTCTATTCTATACGAATTGATACATTAAGCAAAATGAAATCTGTGCCTTTACAGACAACAGTGCCTATAACGTCATCTAAAGAGACGTATGATCTTCTAGTCGCAAGGACGGCTACTGAAGTCCATGACCTTTTATCAACAAATTGCCCCGTGCATTTCGTAGAAATGTTCAGCCAACTCCTTAACATGTCTAGTGCAACAAGCATCCCAGGCATATTTAAGACAGTCTTTACGGGACTGCTAACACCCTTCCAGGCAATTTTGGGAATCTTTCCTAATTTTGTGCACTCCATCTTTGGTGGTATACCACTATTTTTGGGACTCGTTGCAGGGATTCTATTTTTGACCATCCTGCTACGTTATGGCAAGCCTCGGCTCAGACATAGCTCCCATGGGAATGGAAGAGACAATCCTAGCAATGCGCTACAGGGACAGGATAACTAACGTCCTCGGATTGGCCAGGCTGAGAGATCTAAACATGACCTGGTTCCTTTCATTCAGACCGATATGGCAAAATTGCATTTTACCTGTGCTACGGTGTATGCTTTGCGGCGATGAATGCGTGTTGGACATCTGTCTTTCACTTCCATCAGCAGTACCAATGGACGTCGATACTTTGCTCAGTCCAATAACGGCTCACGCATTGTGTTGTCCCCAGCGGCTACCAATCCTGATGACGGCATTCGTGGAGACTCCTGTACTACAGCCAAGTGGTAACAGTGGAGCGAGTGACAAAAGCAACATCATCCAGGTACAACGTTCTGTGAGCATTGCTGGTCCTGCCTTCGATGACAGCAATCATTCTCACACCTGCCAAGTTACAGCGCTATCTAATTTGGTTGAACTATCACCTGATTTTGTAGACCAATTCTTTGCGAGCCTGTCTGATACGATGTTCTCACCCATAGAGAAACAATAACTTTTGAGAAGCTTTCCGACACACAGCGTTCCCATGAACTCTGAATTCGGCCTTCAGTTTTGATCAACAAAAACTGCCAGGAGCTTTGGAAATCTATTTTCTTTGAATTGGACAATTTTTTTCTAATATTGACCCTTTTTTTGGCACGAACAATTCTTTGCTTAACGTAAAAACTATTCTTAGAGAACAGAAGCTTCACACTTCTATTTCTAAGCACATCTAGAGACATAACAACATAACACCAGCCTCTAGCACACATGTTATTACAATGCATTTTTATGTGATGATTTATCTCGCCTTTCTTCTGTCAGAGATACTTCATGTGTAATTCTTTTTGCATAATCGTTCATTGACTTCATATGCAATAATTTTGAATGATTACTATGCTTTAAAAAACGTACAGTACCTAAATTCCATGTATTACAAGTACGCCTATTTCGAATGCATTTATGTATTTTGGGGTGGGCAATGTTACACATGCATCTAATTGCTTAGTTTTAGTAATTTTGATGGACATGTATACGTGGAGTGGGTGTTGCGTGCTTATCTAGGTTCCTGATCGATACTGTAACCTTATGCCCCTATTCGGCTATAAATCCATTTATTCCCTATATTGGCATAACCGTTCAAGTGCGATTTTCTGAAAAGTCATCTCTGGCCTCACACGAACAGAGCCACATTCCAGCATGACTCTCTGCTACTTCCTTTGCGACCAATTAGTGCAATGACAGAGCAGCAGTCACTATCTGATATTCCTAGATAACACTCCGAGTTCTTCAACAAGATAAAAACTTAGCAAACCTGGAAATCCCCGCTTGCTATGTTTTGATTAGTAATGGAACTCTAATGAGCAACTGATAACTGTCACTTCCTAGTGACATCTTTAATTGACGTCTTATGTCCAGCAAACTTGCGTCAAACCCGGCACCTGTCAGGTATAAATATTACCAACGTTGCCTTAAGCTGTGAGCTGAGAGAGATACGAACTGCGAGTTCGTTCCCTGTTGCTGATGCTAGCTGCCTGCATGACCCTGTGTTGGTAAAAACTAGCACTCTGTCGCTGCAGCCTGCTATCCTGTGGTGGTGAAGCTGCTGATTACCATTATCGCCGCTACAGCGCGACCTATGGTGCAGTACGCTTGAGGAGCCGTGCAGCCGTCCTCTGCGAAGACATCCAGCCGATTCCAGCTGCCCGCGGACGCTGTCACCCCTCCTTCCTCGACGCGCTGAGAGAAGCCGCTGCCTTTCTCGTGCAGAGAAATCCAGTCCCGGCGCTTCCAGTTTACCCTCGCAGGTGACTGGGATATCGAGAGAGACCCCTGAAGGAGATACCAATTCTCCATCATTCTATTCAGAGGTATGGTGTTGACTAAACCCTTAGACGAGAATTCTTGAAACAAACCTTGGCAAAACCAACTTAACTTAAGCTACTTACTTACTCCCCCTTTCACGTGTTAGGCTTAGGTCAGGCACACTGGGGTAGGCTTAGTTAGAAGCACCAGTTGAGTATGTTAGCCTAATGTATATATGACTGTATATATGTTGTATTACTTTTAAACCATTGTATGGCTAAGAAACCATATCAATGCTTTTACAGTTCTATTTCGCAATACTTATCTTACTGTACGTACTTTTTATAATAACAGTTATTGCAATTGTGGCAATACATTTCTCTTGAACGAGAAGAAAGACTGTTCAATAAATGTTAACCCTTTATTGATAAACGCCCGTCTCTCTATTCTCTACATACTGTGAAAGTAAACTGCACTAGACTGACTGAGTGAAATCTATGTCTATTGTTTCACACGACCCTAGAGATCGACTCTTGATCTGAGGAGCAAAGTTGTCATGTTGCACGGTTGTTGGAAAACTGAATCCCTTCTTGTCTGTGCCAAGGAAGCTGATCACTTCCTATGCAGAGAAGAAAGTTTCCAGTGACCTCTGAGCTAGTTGGTAACACAACCCAATTAAGTTTAGCATAGTCAGTGGAGGCCTGGAATATCCGCAGTTCCACGTCGATACTACTGTTTATGTTATTCCAATGCGCAGGGCCTAGTGGGAAACTAGGAACTACACTACAACGGCTTCCTGTTTTCACGGATTTTTACTGATAAATACAGACAGAAAACAATGTGTTTTCTGTCTGCATTTATTTCTAAAAGTGGATAAATACAGAAAATTGTGCTTCTTTTAAGTAATTCTCTGTGCAGTCTTTCATGAATTATAGGCCAGCAGCTGAGCAGATGGACAGCAAGGGAAATTAAAAAAATAGGATGACATTTCTTTAAATAACAAAATATGTCACGTACATGTATGGTATAATGCTAGCATTTACCATTGGATGAACTGTTATTTAATAGTTGGCAGCTTAAATAGCTCAAAAACGGCAGATATCATAGTATGAGTGCGCGTCGATCAGTTAAATAGGTACGGAATTGTACAGTTTTACAGATTCTTGTATTCAAAGAACACAAAATAAATATGGATAAATACAGATAAAATGGCCAAAAAATAAATATGGATAAATACAGACGGAAATAACCCAATAATAAATACCATAAAACCGGCAGCCCTAATAATAATCCACATTTGTAAAGCATGGACAATCACCCGTAAGGGTCTCCAGGCGCTGGGGGCTGTTGGGAAGATGAAGCAAGCTATTGCTGCGTTAATTTGCCACCGCCGGGGATCGAACCGTGATCCATAGATTCCAGCGCTGGCAGCGGCGCCACACCTCTTCCTGTGTTATGAGCGCTATATTCGCCCATGAAGCTTCAAAGGGAATAAGTGGGAAGAACAAGGCAAACTAGTGTGTTTACAGAAGCCTTATCAGCTTGCAGTGTTTGTCTACCTGCAGTGTGGTTTGCAGTGGTATATTGGGTATACTCAAGGTCCGCAAGTGTATTGTGCATGCAAAATGTTATGGTGTGTGCAAATTTGCATTCCTTTATTTCACCAGGGTTCAAAGTGTGGGTGATCAGCCACTCACGCATCGCCAGGGTGGCAACATCAGCTGAACACCAGACCTGGAAGCATGGGTTCTCCCACACACAGAGCCTGGTTGGGGTTCCCAGGCATGCGATCGCGCTTATTGCTCAACAAGCTGCAGCAGAGACTAGCTGGGGGACGCCCCAAACATTTTGGTCATCCACCTTGGCGACGACGAACTCACGGCCATAGGGAATGGGGCCCTATTACAGGCAATGAAGTCCGCTATGGGTGGAATGATCAAATACATGGGACAATGTTGGGTATGATGGTCAGTAATAACCCCGCGGAGGGCCTGGCATGGGGCCAGTTTGGGGGAGGCCATCGAACATTCCCATACAAGGGTAAACAGCACCATGCGCAAGTTCACGGAGCAGAGGGGTTTTGGCTTCATTAGACATGGACTAATACATGCCAACACCAAGGGGGATTTTGAGGAGGATGGGCTGCAGCTGTTTAAGGTGGGCATGGATTTGTTCTTGATGGATCTGAGCGAGGCTCTGGAAACAGTGGGTTGTAAGTGAAGTAAGCTGCCTGCCTCAGTGGAGTGGCCCTGTATGTGACGGTGCCCACATCCAGAGCTTTGGCAGAGTTACAGGGCGATCCAGAGGCAAAATGGCAGGGAAGGGTACATCTTTAGGAGCACAATAGGGGTGCCTGTGCCAAACCCCAGGATTTTTTACTGTAGGACCCTGGATGAAAATCGTCAGAACCTGCTAGTTGTTTGGGTAGTTGTAAGACTGTGCAAACGAGGGCTTGCCTTGCAACGCTCTGCCCTTAAAAGGTGTCAGTAAAGTGGGGGACCGGTGGTTCACAGTATTTCATGGGGATAATCACCACATAACTTATAGCACCGACTGGGTTGCCCAAAGTGCATTTTGGCTCTCCAGGCGGGCAGCGAAGTTTAGGTCAGTTACCGCTACCTGCCCTTGGATCGCTCGTAAGTTAACCACCACGTTGACTTGTGTTTGTATGGAATAAACCTGTGGCAAACTGTTTCCAACAAACTTGTTTTGCGTGATCATTTACTGTAATGCATGCCATGATTTTCATGGGTGGTAGGGTTACTTATATCGGTACTAACTGAACCACACCTCTGTGTTCAGGAATGTAGTCTTTTTAAAACAAACTGCTAACGTTTGTAAGGATATAAGCAATACACATTGAAATGGGTCCCTTTTGGGCCCTGTAGTCACGCCCCTAATGTGTCAGGAAAATCACTCACTAATTTCTTAATGAGTGTAAAAGCATTAAGGTTGCCGTGTTGTTGCTGCTTACATTTCACGTGCTTTGCTTAAACTTGCATTCCCTAGGAGTGTTTGCTTTTTCCAGGATGTGGTTACTTTGCTTTTTCAAGCCGCATATTACTCTCGTCTGGGGTAGAATTTGAATTGAGTTGCATCCAGGTGTTTTGTAGCTGAAGGCAGTGCGAGTTTCTCTCAGTTGGGCAGTTTGGGGTTCAGCGGGGGGGGAGGATGTGGCACTCTGGCCAGAGCTGTCAAATTTGGAACTCGGCTCAGGCTTTCCGACCAGTCCTTTAACCTGAGGTAGCACATTCTAATGCTAGACCTTGGAAGGCCCCAATAGCCCTTAGATGCCCAGGGGCAGTAGGGCAGTAGTGCAGAGTGCAATTTGGTATTAAAGGGGCAGCAGACACTTGTGCAGCCCCTTCTGTAATACCCATAGTGCTGAAGCACTTTAAGCACCAGTGCTACTTTCATAGAGTGTTCCCTCATTTGCATGGGGTTTTGTCCCGGGCAAATAAGGGGATTCCTTTTCCTCTGTGCCAACGCTGTATTAGAGACGCGGGCGCAGAGGCAAAGAAGCTCTCAGGAGGTGCACTGTCAGTGTGCCATCTATCAGGTGGAGCACAGTCAGTGCGCCTTATGAGAGTTGACTCTGGGGAGAAAGGGGGTCCCCACACATCCAGTTTGCTGCCTACACTGTGAAAACACAGAGCGTCGGTAAAGCAGCCACTCTGGTTTTTAATGAATGCAGTTTGCGGCTGCCCTGAGGGCAGTGCATTCATCATAATGGGGTGCAGTTCCCTTCAATGCACTGGGCGCACCTTTTAAAAGGTGAGTCGAGCGCAATGAAGGGAATAGAGCCACATCTATAACGCAGCCCTGGCGGTCTTAGACCAGCAGGTGGACCCTAGCAATGGCAGGTTTGGGTTATTGAAGGCATGTCCACCACAATCCATACTGAAGTTCACCTCCAGTCTTGCAGGCAAGCCTACGAAGCAGCACAACCTAGAGCAGGGGTCTTCAATCTGTAGGGGCTGACCCCCGAGGGGGTACAGTCGTGGAAAGGGGGTCACATATTCCCATTGTACCACTGCCTGAATCTGGAATCCAAAACGTTTACTCTTAGTTTTTTGATTCCTAACAGTGCATCTCAAGAAGCTCTCTGATTGGAGGACATCGTAAAAGAATACAACGTCATTGATGACTGTGCTCCAATCAGAGAAACTGCAGGATGCACACAAGGAAATGCTGGGAACTGAAGCCATGAATATGCACCAATGGGGAGGGCTCTGGAGTGCTTCAATATTTGTTTGTTCCTGCTGCCTTGCACTCCTGCTCCCTCTCGTGGACTTCCTTGTTGCTGCTGCTGTTTTGTTGAAGCTGCTGTCCCTCTTTGTGCTTCTTCCTCGTGGCTGCCTCTGCAATCTGATCTCCCAGCTGTCTCCGGGTTTCCAAGGCAACCGAAGCTTTGCAAAGCTTCAGTAAGCTGCCTCTTCCCCTGCCTTCCTCTGCATCCACCCTGGTTTTTTGCCACTCAGAGACACACGAAGGATGTGAATTTCCTTTTGGATTCAAAGAGTTGCAAACCTATAAATATTTTGAAAGGTGGGTTGGGGCTTATTTATTGGAGAATATTAATTCAAATGAAGAGAGTTAAAAACTATTTACTAGGGGTGAGATAAATGGTCAAAAGGGTCGCAAAAAATATTTGCCTTTACTATTGTTTTTTGACCAGCATGTGTTGAGCCTAATTTAAACTCTACATTTACCTTCTACATTCATATAACTTCGCTTCTCAGCAAATGTTTATTTTCAATCTTAGTACAATTATTCCACCTTTTTTCCATGACATTTAATTCTGGCCCAGTTTTTGCATTTTTGTATTGTCCTCTGGGGATACTTTGATGGCTTATTACTATTTCTTGGCACATCAAACACATTAATGACAATAATACTATCACCCCTAAAGCAACTATTCCCACGTCTCCTACTGCTCCTACTAATTTCACTACTGCCAGTGCTACAACAGCTACTAGTACAACTAGAAATCATATCAGAGGGGAACAGCTACATACTTTGGGATATTTGTTTCAGGAAAAATCATTTCAGATTAGCAACATTTGTAGGTGATAAGGGGAAAATATTTCTGTAAATCTGATGTTGTCAATTCCGACTAACCTAGTAGTCTCCTTCAAAAACAAGTCTATAGACGTTGACCTCCTGTGCACCATGCTAGGCTCGAAACACTATGTGATAGACAATGTTGAAAATGGGCTCTGCCTTAGTTTGCAGAGGTGAACGGCATCTGTGTACCTGCCTTTGTGCTGTAAATGGTGGCGCTGTCACACAATTACAATTTCCTTGACCTGCGGCTCGCTGGAACACAAGCGATTCTGATAAATTATCTTTGGCAGGTGCCCTTTGTTAAACATTCTTCTTACCTCATCTGAGGCCTCCTGTCCCCCCGCATCACCAACTTGACCAAGCAGCTGGGAAGGGATCATATTATACCAGTCCTGTTTAGTGGGCAGCCTCCGGTAAACTCTCGCCATCAGTTTCTTTGATTAGTGGTGGCAATTGAGTGGGTGATTCTCTTTTGATGGGGAGTGCATGTTCTTTACCCAGGACTGTTTTTCCAAACCTCTCATTAGCTACAACAGGACCTCTGTGGGAGGGCTGCCTTACCCTACTTCCTCAGCTGCTGTTTCCAGAGGTTCTCTTACTTGGTGTTGCCCCAGAGTAACGTTGAGTTAAAATATCCAGAGAATAAGGTCTCCCGGGGTGGGGTAGTTAGCAGCTGTATTTATTGGTAGCTGCAGTCTAGGGTGTACACAGCTCCACCCCGATTCACGACGATGCAAACTTTGGTTTTGGGAATGGACTTGAAGTGAGGCTAACAAATGGCAGTTGTGTATCATAAATGGCTTGTAGCAGTTCAGACTTTTATTTCACAGGGCACTTGTGTCCTGAGATGACTCAGTGGCTATTGAATTTGGAGAAGCGAGTACTGGTTTATGGTTCCAATCCCAATAATGGATTTAAAGTGTGATATCTCGGGAGCTGTATGTTGTAGAAACCAACCAGAGACATCATGTGCTTTGTGCACTCTGACTCGAGCTCTCAGAGGGCTAGGGAGCTGCCTTTTCTTTTTCTTTCTGAGGCAGCGTAGGGGCAGTGTGACTGTGGTGCAGGCTGCAGGTGCTCTGACCCCTTTTGAAATGAGCTACCACCAAGCTGGGTCTGGTGGCTTAGTGGACTAAAGTATCCACTGTAGGGGCCTGTGTTCGTTCTCATGGTCAAATGTTCAAATCCTGGTGGGTCCACTCAGCCTTTCATTCACCTGAGGTTCATAACATGAGTACCATTGAGACGGGTAACTATAAACACCTGTTATTCAGTGCCTTGAGACCCTAGCTTGGGTGATACGTGCGCTTTACAAATACACATGGTATACAGCAGCCAGAATGGCAATGCGATTGGTGGCGGCCTGGGTTGGCCGGGGGCTTGGAGGGGGCCTGACGTTGATGGGACGAAGGGTAGGATCCTGGACAGACAATGCCCGGCCTGTGTGTGATTATTCGGTATTGAGAGACAGAGGCAGACATACTTTAACTGACAGAGATAAGAGGGATGGATCGGAGGGGGTGGGAGGAAAGAGGTGTGTGTGAACTGTTTAACTCTGCACAAGACCTCCATGGTTTTACTTCTCCTGGCCAGAACCAGGTGAGCTAATGTGGCTACGCATATTCCTGCAGAGTGGAAGGCCCCTTTGAGAGGTTTACTAGACATCTTTCTCTTGTTCATTGCCATATTTTGTTTTTAAAAACGGGCAGTGATGAGGTGAAACCTTTGCGCATAGTTACCTTGTGTAAAAAAATTCAAAATAATGAAGCAGCAGTATCCCCGAATATGTGCAACACATAGCATTATTTATATTTTCATACCAAACAATTTAGTTGAGCCTGATGCATAATTTGGTCCTCCCTTGCCTCATAATTCATTTTAGTAGCCCCCCCTATAGAGCAGTCTCGCAGTGCCCACACAGGTGGCCGGTCAGGTCAGTGTATGTGCTTTGTTCAGCTGCTTGCGGACCTGTTTTACAGTCTGGTGGACTGATTTTACCCTTAATTTCTGTGCTGTTACCACAAATTATGTCTGCAGGATGCACAAGTGCAAGTAGTCTACCATACCTTGCAAAATACCTCTACAGCTCGGCCTTTACAAGTTTAAAACCACCTCATAATTTGGTCCTCACTTGCCTCATATTTCCAGTAGCCCTGTCAATAGGGCAGTCTGGTCGTGCCCAAAGGGGTTACAGGTCAGATCAGTGCTCTTGATTTTTGTGCTATTACCACAAACATTGTCTGCATGTAGCACAATTGCATGCAGTCTACCATATCTTGCAAAACACATATAGAGCTCAATCAACCATATACAAGTTGAAAACAGTCCCGCTTTCGAAATAAGGGCCCCTTTTTAAGATCTCATATATGCTGCACTCGCACACAGTAAACTTCACTGCCTACTTTGTGCTATATCCCTTATAGCTGAGCGAGCTCCAGTGATGAGTGAGAAGGGAGGCAACACTTGGTGGTACTGGCAGGAATCAGAGAATGTCAAGCTTTAGATATCATAACTATAGGTGACAAAGGTGGAGAGAATGTTTGCAGGCTTTCATCTCAGGTTGGCATGAAGGAGTGGATGGTCAGACACCAACCTGTCAAGGAAATGGGAATTCCCAGGGAGAGAGTACATACGCTGCTGGCAAAGCAAAACAAATACAACTAGAGCCCCCTGTGGTCTCACAGTTGTCCAATTCATGATGAGTGATTTGGGGGCACATCGGATGAGCCAGAACGTCGAACAAAATGGCAGAACGCATGTATGAACGATAATTCCTTCAATAGAAAGCGGTTAAATGCAAGGAAGAAGATAGAATATGAGAGCAAAGACAAGAAAGACAAGAAAGTCAATAGAGGAATGCAATGTATTGTTAAGTAACCAATAGTCCGCTACAACAGCCTACACTTGTCTGGCAGGGTTTCTAAGTCAGCACCACAAGGCTGGCTTTCACTGGATAGCAGTAATCTTCCTTCTGAGACAAATTATGACACGGACAACAACCTTGTAGTCCTTCTACCTTTCTTGAAGGTGTCAGAAGATCAGAAATTGGAGTAGCCTATGTAGAGAGAACTACAAAAATCAATTTGGGCACAAACTGCAGATTTATCTCATTAACAAGTAGGCGGTAGATTGTAAACATGTCATCCACCCATGTTTCCTATTGCTATCAATATGTGCGCACTCAAGGGAAGGAGAACCTTGGTAATGGCCCACAATGTCAGCTCACATAATGGAAGCCAGGACCAGCTGCAAATTTTGTTTTAAGCACGTGGAAGGAACCTTTTGTGTTGTTCGCGTTTTAGATAGGATAAGAAGATTTTTTATAGTTCTGAGGAAATTGCAGAGTTTTCTTAAAAAACAACAACCATACTGCATGCAGCAGCAAGTCTGTGGTAATCAATAATATGGGACTTTGGAATTTTACATCATAGGTCAAACACTTTTGACATGGATAGTTTCCTGCTGGCAAAAGATGGTAGGTCACTCAAACAAAAGGCCAAAACAGATGTTTACAAAAAGAGCTGCAAAAACTAGGAAGTATGATGCCTCCTACCTGGACCTTGGATTCACCTACATCACCATAAATCATGAAATAAAGCCACAGTGCCTGGTTTGTGGCATGACCAGGCAACAGCATCAACCCTGTTTGACATTCTCAATCACTTCCTGTGCGCCAACGGCTTAAAATGGGACAGCTGTGTTGGGATCTGTGCCAATGGTACTCCTTCCATGTAGTGTTAAAAGAGGCTCCTCATATTCTATGGATCCCTGCATGATACACCGGGAAGCCCTTGCAGTCTGAAACTTGGATAGAGAACTTGGGGATGTGTTGGATTGTGCTGTGAAAAGTGTTAATTTCATAAAGGCTCATCCCACTAGACCTCGTCTGTTTGCAATTTTGTGTGCAGAAATGGGAGCTGGACATAATGGTTTGCTTTTCCATACAGAAGTCCGATGGTTATCCAAAGGGAAGGTTCTGAACTGTATTTTTTAATTGAGAAATTAATTACAGCTATTCCTTCTAGAGTTGGATCCATACGAAGCAGAACAGTTGTGTAATCCCCGTTGGCTTGTGCTTTTAGCATACCTTGCAGACATCTGATGAATTAAATTCCTTGAATTTGTCTTTGCAAGGAGCTGAAAGTACATCTTTCACAATGTGCACACAAATATCTGCTTTCAAGAAGCTGGAGTTGTGGAAAAGACCTATCCAAGTTGGCCGGCTGGAGGCATTCCCATGCTTATCAGAAGCTGTTGAGGACACAGGATATGAACTTGAAAGTGCTGCTGAGGTTATAAGAAATCACTTGGCTTTTCTCAGGGACGCTTTAGAAAAGTACTTTCCTGAGGACATTGATCCTGACAATGACTGGGTCTTTCACCCTTTTCTAGTGGATGCAGGTACTCCTCTCCCAGTGCACCTTCAGGAAGACCTAATTGAGGTCCAGAGTGCTTGCGTTCTCCAGATGCAATTCAGCAAAGATTTTATTGGGAGAATTTTAGCTAGCAATGTTTAACCTTCTAACTACTGACTCACCAGATATTCTGTTCTTAACGGAAACTTGGTTTTCAGATGCTTCTCTCCCCGACATTCTTGCCATCCTCCCCGACTCCTACTATACCCTCCGGGCTGACCGCCCGCGGGCAAGATCGGGGGAGGTGTCGCTATGATTGTTCGTTCCACTATTCAATTCCAGCTTCTCTCCCAATCATCTATAGCTGGGGTGGACTTTATGGTCGCCCGCTCCTCTAATCTTTCCGCACCTCTCACTGTCGTCCTTGTCTATCGCCCTCCCCTGAGTATGCCCCTGTTTGTGGCCTCCCTGCAGGAACTCCTCGCTACGCTTGTAGTCAACAACTCCTCTGTCCTCCTGTTAGGGGACTTTAACTACTGGCCTGGCGACCCCAGGGAGGACTCAGCGTCCAAGGACTTCACGGCCACTCTTCTATGCCTCAACCTTAAATCCCATGTACTGGTCCCTACCCACAATCTTGGACACATTCTGGACCAAGTCTGGTCATCCCAGGACATAGTTTCCCCCCCCAGCATCCTCCCTTGTACCTGGTCCGATCATTCTCTCATTTCCTTTACCATCAACATTGGTTCCCCTTACAAACCCCCTCGTCCCAAGAATGTTTCCTCTCGTAGCTGGAATCGTGCTGACTTGTCTTCTCTCTCTCATTCCCTTGCCTCTTCTCTTCCTGACCTTACTGGCATTTCCCTTGACTCACAGGCCGCTGCAGTTGGCAATTGGCTATCTTCCGCTTGCGATTTAGTAGCCCCCCTTAAGTTAGTCAAGTCCATTCGCCCCCATGAGGCCCACCGTTGGTTCAACTCGGAACTCAAGATCCTCAAATTGGAACTTAGACGCTCGGAGCGCCTTTGGCGCCGTAGCTACTGCCCCGACCTCAAGGCCAAATACAAATCTCTTCTTAAAGAGTACAAGAAGGCCATTCTGGCCACAAAGACCAAGTATTTCTCCGAACAAGTAACTCTTTCGGCCAACAAATCCAAAGAAATCTTCTCCTTGGTCAACAATTTAGCCACTTCTGACCGTGCTTGCCCCCACTTCACTCCCTCCCAGGCCCTCTGCTCTTCGTTAAACAACTTCTTTATCGAGAAGATTGTTAAAATTAAATCTAACATCTCTGTTACCCCTTTTACTCCCATTCACTCTGTTCCCTCTGCACCTAAATCTTCCTTTTCCTCTTTCCCGCCCCTCTCCTTGGACTCTTTCTTAGCTCTGCTCACCAAAACCAAGTCTGGCTCTCCCACCGATTGTGCCCCTGCCCGTATTCTTAAAACTCTCTTCTCTTCTTGTCCTGCTACCCCTCTTTCCCTCCTCAACGCCTCTCTTTCCACCGGATTGGTCCCTTCTTCATTTAAATCTGCTATTGTTTCCCCCATTCTTAAAAAACCTGGTCTTGACTCTTCTCTCCCTTCTAATTTCAGACCTATCTCTCTTCTTCCCTATCTTGCTAAAATTCTGGAATCTTACGTCACCTCTTGCCTCTCTGCTTATGTCGAACAGAACCAACTCCTTGCTTCTCACCAAGCAGGCTTTCGCTCGGGTCATTCGACCAAAACCGTGGTGCTAGCCGTCCTTGACGAGCTTAAAGCCAAGGCCGACGTCAACTCTCCCCAAGCTTTGATTCTCCTTGATCTGTCCGCTGCGTTTGACACGGTCCACCATAACATTCTGTTGGACCGTGTCAGCGCAGCGGGCATACAAGGCCTTGCCCTTTCTTGGATCACGTCCTTTTTGACAGGACGTTCTCAAGCTGTTCACCTCCCCGGCTTTTCTGCTCCCCCCCTCCCGGTGCCCTGTGGGGTTCCCCAAGGTTCCTCCCTTTCTCCTCTTCTTTTCAATCTTTACATCCATCCACTTATCTCTTCTCTCCTTGAGCTGGGGGTCTCTGTGTTTAACTATGCAGATGACCTCCAGCTCGTCTTTGATCTTTCTTCTTCTTCTCACTCCCGTTCATTCTTCCATTCCACTATGGTCTTTATTTCTGGGTGGATGAGCGCCAACCACCTCAAGCTCAATCCAGATAAGACTGAGCTTGTCTTGACTGGCGGCTCATCCAGCCCCTGCCTTCTGGCCCCCTATTCTTGGCCCCCCTCCCACCCCGGTTCCCTCCGTCAAAACATTGGGCATCAAGGTCAGTCAGGACCTGTCCATGCACGGCCAAGTCAGTGCCGTGGTGTCCTCTTGTTTTCTCTCCCTCCGGTTGATCCGGAAAATCTCCCGCTTCTTTTCTCTTGACTCTCTCAAAATCATTATTTCTGCCCTCATCACTTCCCGCCTCGATTATGGTAATAGCTTGTTCTCAGGCATTCCTGCCTATGAAACCCGCCGCCTCCAAGCTATCCAAAATCAGGCTGCCCGTCTCATCTTTCACCTACCCAAAACCCATCACATCACTCCTGTCCTCAAATCCCTCCACTGGTTACCCATCCTGCAGAGATCATTGTTCAAGCTAGGGTGCCTTGTCTATCGGGCCCTTGATCACTCTGCACCGGCTTTCATCAATTCTCTGATTTCCCGTCACATCCCTGCCTGCACTCTCCGTTCATCCTCTTCTGCCCTCCTCACTGTTCCCAGTTTCTACAAATCTCGCACTGGTGGAACTAGATTTTCTGTTCTTGCTCCCCGGTTCTGGAACTCCCTCCCTCTCTCTTTGCGTTCTATCCCCATTTTTTCACATTTCCGTAAAGCGCTTAAAACTTTTTTGTTTGCCCTGGCCTACCCCCGCTAAACCTCCTGGCCCTGTCTGTTCTGTTCTTTAGAGCTCTCAGCGCCAGGAAGCCGTTTTGGCCATCGTGCGCTCTACAAATATTTTCATTCATTCATTCATTCATTCAATGTCTGAAGGCCATTCAGGTTTGTCAAAAATATCAGTCAAGATCATTCTGCCTTTTAGTTCATCATATTTATGCAAGATTGGGGTCCCAGCATTGGCAGTATTTGATCTCCAAAGTTTCACTGGGAGAGTTTTGGATGAAAATGTCTGTAGAACTTTCAGCTTTGAGAGAAAATGCAAACAAAACTCTCTAGCCTTTCAGCTCATCTTACTTCTTACTTCTGACACACCAAGCTCCCTGGCACTCTCTCGGAGGCAGGCAGCATTTACACGCTTCTTTTAAAAATAGTCTGTTTTAAAATTGAAGATTTTATGTTCGACCTGATGTGATTCTATTTCATTTTCTGGCATTACTTTTGCACTGTTGCACTTTTAGGATTGGCACATACTTGTTCTTAGCGCCGACTTGCACCCTAAGGGCAGATTTAGGGACCCGGTCGACTCACGCTGTCCTCCCTGGCACGAGCTTTTTAGGCGCCATCTTGGGGGTAGTCGGAGGCTCAGCGCTCTAGTGCTCGGGCTATTCTCGGCCTCGGCACTATAAATCTCCTTCTCTGCTAATCCTACGGTTGACACACCAAGCTCCCTGGCACTCTCTCGGAGGCAGGCATCATTTACACGCTTCTTTTAAAAATAGTCTGTGTTTTAAAATTGAAGATTTTATGTTCGACCTGATGTGATTCTATTTCATTTTCTGGCATTACTTTTACACTGTTGCACTTTTAGGATTGGCACATACTTGTTCTTAGCGCCGACTTGCACCCTAAGGGCAGATTTAGGGACCCGGTCAACTCAAGATGGCCGCTGAGGGTTTCAGCGAGTAAGTCGCACATTTCACTTCTCCCTGCCACAGGCCAAATGGTTGACGGAATCAATGCTGGAACCTGGTTTGGGAAGGAGTACTTTACAGCATAATATACAGCTACATTGCAACAGGAGTCGCAGGAAAGACGCCGGATTTCTTTCTCAAGAATTAAGGATAACGAAACGGATTGCCCTGAAGCTTTGGAGGAACATTACAGCAAGTACCAAGCTGATCCTGAAATCTTGGTTTAAAATGCCGCCAAGGTTGCTACGAGCAAATGATGCAAAAGAAGGCAAAGATAACAAAAGCGGGAAGCTCTGTGAAACTGAATCTAACAAAGCCCCAAATGCCAAAGAGAAAGTCAAGACCGATACGAGACAAGACACCAAACAAGAAACAAAGATGGATACAAAAGTATCACAGAATGCGGCACAGAAAGCCGGTGCTATTCCTAAAAAACCAACTCTGAGAAAACCGGGCGGTGACAGTGTAACCTCGGCTAAAGACGGTGGAAACTCTAAGAAGACAAAAGAGAGTGCTATGCGCCAACCATCGGTGACGGAGAGTTTTTCAAATATACCTTCGAATCCGGGCGGGAGTTGCAGCGGTAAGATTGTATCCAAGTCTGATGCTCGCCCAGTGTCCGCTGCTACAGTTGCCACGGAAGCTAAAGGAGATGCGGATCTTGTCAGCGAGGTCCATGTTTTGACGCCGGCATTGGGAGAGGGAGAGAAAGCGGAGAAGGGCGCCAGCGCGGGCGCTGGAATAGCGGTAACTAAGCAACAAGGAGAAAGACCCGCTGCAGGGAAGCCGGCTGGGGCGATGCCTGCATCAACCGATAGCGCTGCAAGTCAGGCGATAGAGAGAGACGCAGCAGGTGAGAGTACTGCAGCGGCCACTTCAGTTCCTACACAACTCTCAAACAAAGTGGGACCAGGAGAGCATCTTTCACCGCACAAGGTTGGTAATGAAGTGCTTGATGTTAGCGCTTTGAATGTACAATTACCAGACAAGGTTGGCTGCTCGATAATATCTACGGATTGTGATACAGGATTAGCTAATGGTCTGGTAACAGATGTTGTTGCACAAGCAATGCCTCCACTATGGGAGAATGAAGTAGAGCTAAATTTGGAAAGAGAAGGAGCTAAATCAGGGGGTGAATCCTCAGCTTCTACCTCCAACTCCACTGGATTGCATTTTATATCTGAGGCAGCCTCTGCGGAGAGGTTTTACTCGGTAGAAGAAGACTCCCAGTCACAATCGCTTCCTACCGGAGAGAGTTCTGATGAGTCATCTGGAGGAGATACAGGTAGTAGCTCTCCGGTTCAGAAATTTACTCAAAAAAAGCGATTATCCAGAAGAAAACCATCTTCAGCAAGCAGCACTACAGACCCCACTAAGAAGCTAGCCTGGGATTACTCTACTACCACATTCTCTTTTTTAGAGCAGGATAGCCCGGCTACAATGATCGGAGAGCAGGGATCCTTGCAGCCCACACAACCACCCGTAACTCTGGACCTATTATTCAACACTCTGAAATTGATGCAATCCGAGGCTAGAGGGGAAAGTAGGAGAGCTAGGCATGAGGCTAGAAAGGTCCAGAACAAACTGAGGAAGATAAGTCAAAGGCAGGACGAGATGGTGGAAAGGGTGGCACACGTGGAAGAAAGAACTGGGAAAGTGGAGGACGATCTGAGAGAGATTAAATCATATAAGGAAGAGCACCAGAAGGTGGCTGAAGATGTAAACTGGAAACTCGAGGATTTCGAGAATAGACAGCGTCGAAATAACATCAGACTGCTAGGAATAGAAGAAGGACTGGAAGGAGGGGACATTAGAATGTTTGTGGTAAATTTGTTAAAAGGGGCTTTCCCAGAACTAACATCATGGCAATGGGAACATGAAATCCAAAGAGCCCATCGCTTCCCGTTTTTCAAAAGAGGGCAGGAAGGAGCCCAAGGGGGTAAACCAAGGGCAATTTTGATTTTCGTTGGGAATTTCCTGCTAAGACAGCTGATCCTAGATAAGGCCAAACCTGAGTAAAGAAAGTCTTTCAATAACGTTTCATTCTTTGCATGGCCCGATTTTTGCCATGCTACGGTAGAGCGTAGATGGAGATTGAGGCAGCTGATTCCGAGTATACAATCTCTGGGTTCAGAAGCCTATCTTCTGTATCCAGCAAAGCTGAAAATAGTAACTAAAAGTCAGGTTAAGTTCTTTTTTTCCGAAATTAAAGCAAAGGCCTTTATGATTGAAGTTTTGGGGTATAAGGAGAGTTAACCAGAATATTGTAGCTGTTTATTTGGCATAGAGGGAGGTATGAAGGTGGGGAGAAGTGGCGACTGCTGATTTTCTGGCGATCACACATAGGTCATGCTTGACCTATTTGCCTGTAGGGGAGGGTGGGGGAGGGTTAGTCCGGGGTGGAGAAGGGGGGGAACACAAGGGGGGAGGAGAAAATGGCACACATCACTTGTAGTAGTTTACATACAGAGCTCTTGCAAAAAGTTGGTATTGTTTTTAAGTATATGGTGGAACAAGGAAACAAAGAGAGAAAGAGGAAATTGGGAGAGTAGGATGGATATAATTCTTGAAATTCTCAATGGCATGTAGAATTATTTCAATGAATGTGTGTGGCCTTAACGACCTCCAGAAGAGATTAAGGGTCTCTGCTTTTTGTAAAGCATTAAATCCAGATCTGATCTGTCTCCAAGAGACCCACGTTGAGGGAGGTAAAGGTTTCTTGTTAGGACAGCTGGGGTTCGAAGTATTAGCTTATACTACACAAGCTTCAAAAACACGGGGGTGGCAATCTTGGGAAAGGGGAGAGAGTGTATGGTGATCAGGAAGAAGGTAGATAAGTGGGGAAGATGGGTCATTGTGGAAGTAGTGTTCAGAGGAGCTAGATTTACTTTGGTCTCAGTCTATGGCTCAACAGCCGATGAACCAGATATATTTGAATTTCTGGACCAGGAATTGACAACTTGGGTGGATCCTATCGTATGTTGTGGGGATTTTAATATTAATCGACCTGCCAGCGTAGAGCTTCAAAGGAATCATGGTTATACTGGGCGTAAGAAGAGGGTACATAAGGCGATAGTAGATCTGGCTACACATAATGCTTTATCAGATGTATGGGCAAATTTGAATCCAGTGAGCGATGGGGACACTTTATTTTCAGCGCCCCATAGAATTACTGTTAGATTAGATTTTTTTTTAATTTCTAACGTGTTGTTATCTAATGCATCTATTACGAAGCTACCACGTATGATGTCAGATCATAATCCACTGTTATTGACATTGAATCTTAATGGAATAAGAAGAAAGGTGTATAAATGGACATTTGAAAGAGCACTGTTAAAAGATGAGAGCTACTGTAAGCATATGACGAAATGGATAACCGAATTTTGGCTTAATAATAAGGGTAGCACAAGCAGTGGTAATATCTGGGATGCTTTTAAAGCAGGGATAAGAGGCGAGACGATTAGTTTTACATCATTTCGACGGAAAGTTGAAAGAGAGAAGTCTGAACAGCAGATGAACTCACTTATGGCTGCAGAAGCAGAACTTAATAGATTGATTATAGCTGGGAGTCCACTGGATCAAAAAATATTAGAAATAATGGTTTTAAAGAACGACATTGCTGAAATGGTTACAAATAGAACAGCAGTAAACTACCTCGCAAAAAAGGAACAGGTGTTTGAATACAGTGAGAAGGTGGGGCATATCCTTGCTGTTAGGACGAGGCAGAAAACTAATGCTGAAGATATTAAAAGCATGGTAGATAATTTAGGAAATGTGATATTAGATTCTAATGGTATAAGGAATGAATTCTGGGAGTACTATACGAACTTATATGACAGCGACAATAGGTTGAGTTCTGAGGAAATAAGTATTGAAATAAGAGATTACTTGGGAAATATACAGCTAGATATGTTGGAAATAGAAGATCAGATTAAGCTAGAGTCCGATATAACATTAGAGGAAGTAGCATCAGCACTATTGGAACTCCCATCATCTAAAGCCGCAGGACCAGATCTCATTCCAATTGAATTTTATAAAACATTTTTTTCTTCTATAAGTGTAGAGCTTTTAGATACCCTTTTACAAGCACAGAGGGAAATCTCAGTCCCAGATTCATGGGGGGGCACTGAGATCATTGTTATTCTTTAAAAGGGCAAGCCTCCCACAGCCCCAGGGTCGTATAGACCAATTGCCCTTATGAATGCGGATGTGAAATTATATTCTAAAATTCTGGCAACAAGGCTGTCCACCGTCATTGAAAAACTAGTCGCACCAGAGCAACATGGATTCATTCCAGGAAAAGGTACCACTACACATGTTCGAACAGTAATTACTTGCTTTGATGCTATGGAGGTTATTGGTGGTCCGCTGGCAGCCATGTTCCTCGACGCCAAGAAGGCTTTTGATAGGGTTGCTTGGTCATACTTATGGGAAATAATGAAAGTATATGGTTTTGGCGATAAATTTATAAGGGCAATTCAGGTTCTATACAAGGCACCTACAGCCAGAATTAAAATAAATCGTGATTTAACTGCACCTGTACAAATTAAAAGAGGCACTAGGCAAGGCTGTCCTAGCTCTCCCCTCCTTTTCGCATTATATATGGACCCATATCTGCGTTATTTAAAATCTAACCCAAATATCCCACCACTTGTATCGAATGGAGTGGAGGTTAATGTACTAGCATATGCAGATGACGTTGCCATAATCACCCCAGACCCAGCCAAAGCAATGGAGGAGGTCGAGTTGGAGGCTAGTAAATTTGGAAGAATATCCGGGTATAAATTAAATAGCGCAAAAACACAAATCATTAAAAACGCAATGGTTCTATATAATGATATTCGAGTGGTTCCCGCAGCAACGTATTTAGGGGTTGAGATATCACCCAATTTGGACACAGTGGTAGGACGGAATATTTCTCCTTTAATTAAAGATGTAGGTGCAGACCTGGCCAGAATTGATAAGCTTAAACTTACGCTAGTAGGACGTACAAATGTGATAAAAATGATTATTCTCCCTAAATTCCTTTATTTCTTTCGCACTATTCCTCTTTTTTTTTAATCAATCTGGTTTAGTAAACTAGAATCAATACTTAATAAATTTATATGGTCTTATAGGAAAACGAGAAGGGCCTATAAGTTTATGACGTTACCAAGGGATAGAGGAGGGTGGGGGGTCCCAGACTTCAGGCTATATTATTGGGCATCTGTACTACAATACGCCCAGGGTTTGCTGGGGGCAGATAATTTAGAGTTGAATGTTAGATCTTGCTCGACAATGGTATATTCTATTGTAATGGGCCTTCCTAAATCACGCTGATTTCCTTTACTATAAGCATACACGATTTAAAACAGTTAAAGCTGCATATAACATTTGGATAGCAGTAGCAAAGAAATGCGGACTAGGAAGATACAATAGGTATACTAGATTGTATAGGAATAGAACACTACCCCCCTTGATATTTTCGGATTCTATAATGGCGGAATGGGATATGCTAGGCTTAAAAAGAATAGGGGATTTGATAGGAATAGATGGGAATGTATTACAATTTTCAGACTTGATGGGAAAATATGGCATTTCAAGAAATAGTTTTTTTAAGTACCTGCAAATCAGGAGTTACCTGGGTAAGAAAAAGGGGGGAGAATGTGGATTTCGGAAGAGTAACCTTATGGAATCCCTAGCTCAGGGGGGTGAGTGTTCTATACGATTCTTTTATGCTAGTCTAGCAGGCTTAAAAAAAGACGACACTGAGAAATTTGGAGATAAATGGGCAGGGAAACTAGGCGTACAGAGTCAACTTTTTTTGGATTCACTCGAGTTAGGATGTTCTGTGCTGGGTTCTGCTCCTCTTCAATCGCAGCACTTTAAAACTGTATTTCAACTCTATCACACGCCGGACCGCATTGCACAGTGGGGGGCGACCACAGGGACAACTTGTTTTCGTTGCAATGCTCCAGTAGCAGACAGTATCCATATTTTTGCACTTTGTCCCCAATTAGAGAATTTACGAAAGGGGATTGAAGATTTTATGAGGCATACTCTGGGTGTAAATGAGATTTTAACACCAATGGTCATCATGCTAGGGGTTAGGGGGTATAGGGACGATAATACTGAATTTATATTTCTAGCGATGGCAGTGTACAGACTATTAATCGCTAGAGCATGGCGGGACCCTACTCCACCTACAACACAACAATGGATTGCTTTGTTATTGGGGATATTTAACCTTGAAAAAGGTATATACGCCAGGAAGGGTAAAAGAACTAGAAAATTGGGATTAAAAATTTGGAATCCTATATATTGTTGGAAAGAGAGAGTAAGGGTATCCCTTGGTTAATAATCTATAAGGCTTGTTTAAGTTTTCCACCTGAATGTGTGTTTGGCTTATAATTTTTTATATACAGTAATCATTTGGGTTATATTGTGCATTGTGATCTCTGTTTATCTAAATGACAAATTGTTGTATGATGTGTGCCATCAAAATTTTAAATAAATAAAAAAAAAAAAAAAAGAAGATTTTATGTTCGACCTGATGTGATTCTATTTCATTTTCTGGCATTACTTTTACACTGTTGCACTTTTAGGATTGGCACATACTTGTTCTTAGCGCCGACTTGCACCCTAAGGGCAGATTTAGGGACCCGGTCAACTCACGCTGTCCTCCCTGGCACGAGCTTTTTAGGTGCCATCTTGGGGGTAGTCGGAGGCTCAGCGCTCTAGTGCTCGGGCTATTCTCGGCACCGGCACTTCACTTATGGCAGCCACTTCCCGTCCGCGCAGCGGGAGGGCCGATGGCGCGCCGGAGGCAAGCCCGTCTGGGCCCGTCCGGGCCAGTACGGACCTAGGGCCAAAACCCCTGCCCGATCGTACCCTACTAGCCACAGACAAATTGAGCCCCCGTCTCTATTCTAGGGACGAGTTGTTAGCACTCCGTCCAGTTACTACACAACACTGTAGATACCAAGTCATACCGGACGTACCATATAGACGGTGCGCCTACTGCCCTAAGTTTGGTAATGTCGCCAAAAAGAATGAGCCAACGTCCTCTTCCCTGACCTTTGCCCTATTAAATTGCCGGTCCTTGGTCAAGCATTCGGTGGAAGTTAATCTACTGATTCAGGATAATAAAACTGATGTTCTGTTTCTTACAGAGACGTGGCTCTCTGACAGCTCGGAGTTTGATATAGTCAATTCTCTGCCCAAAGGCTACGTGGCACAGTGCCTTCATAGGCCTAATGGCATAGGTGGAGGGCTAGCTATAATTTATAAGGAGACTCTAGCCTGCAGGATTGAAAATGGCATGATCTCTGACGCAGAGAGCATAAGGTTCTCCATCCAACTCTCTCCTAATCACTCGCTGCCTGCCTCCTGATTTATCGACCTCCGGGTGGGGTCAAGCAGTTCATTAGTTCCCTGCTGGAGACAGCACTGACACTGGCAGCCTCAGTCCCCAATTTCCTTCTTCTAGGAGATCTTAATCTCCATCTGGAGGACTTGGGAGACAAGGTGGCTACTGATCTGCTAGCTGATCTTGAAGCATGTAATTTGTCCTTACACAATAATGAACCCACACACCTGAAGGGCCACTTACTGGACCCTCTAATTTCTAACATTCCATTTCTGAAGGCCTCACCACCATGCCCCCTCCCCTGGTCAGACCACTTTCTTATTCCTTTTAATTTGACAATCATGACTGAATGTAGGTCTGACTCTAACGGCTCTATTCGATCCTCACACAGACCTTGGCCTAAACTGTCCCTTGATGATCTAACCATTGCCCTTGAGCAATCTACTCCTGCCCCCCTCTCAAACCCCCTTGAAGCAGATTGTAGTTTCCACAACTGGCTACTAGGAGCACTGGACCTGGTGCTTCCCAAGAGGTGCAGTACCAAGAAAAGTAATGGGTTTAAAAACCCTTGGTACACAACTGAACTTTGCGACCTTAGAAAAGTCTGCAAACGCTTGGAACGCGCCTGGCGTAAAGACTGGTCTACTAATAGTAAAGTCCCGTATCAGGAAGCCATGAGGGCATACAAGCTAGCATGTAACCGCACGAAAGCGACCTTTTTTGAAGAGAGAATCAGGACTGCCTCTAATTCTTCAAGAGAAACATTTACCATAGTCAAGGAACTCTTGAACACCCCCTCTCCTTCATTGCCACAATCCTCGAGCAGAGCACGGTGCAATGAACTTGCACATTTCTTTGACAAAAAGGTCAGAAAAATCCTACAAAGTATCCCCCTCAGTGCCCCTCCCTCTGAGTCCTCAATGCAGGTCGTGAGTGGTGTGAGCCCTTTGTGGGAAGTTATCACTCCCATAACTAAGGAACACTTCCACAAAGAATTAGCCAATCTCAAAAGTGGCTCCCCCTCTGACCCTATGCCCATCCATATTCTTAAACGGATTGCTCACACCATCTCCCCGTCTGCTACAGACCTCCTGAACGCCTCCTTTGGCGGCGGCGAAGTTCCCCCCAGCTGGAAGAAGGCGATGGTTAAGGCTCTTCCTAAAAAGGCGGGACTTGACCTGGACGACCTGGCGAATTTTTGCCCAATTTCTTTGCTGCCTGGCTTGAGCAAAATTGCAGAAAAGGTTGTCAATCGCCAGCTGTCCTCATTCCTAGAAGGTCATAACCTGCTCAAGAACTCGCAAACAGGCTTTCGCCCTGGGCAGGGCACTGACTCTGCCCTGATTGTAGTAGTAGAGGAAGCCAGACGCATTCTTGATGCAGGAGGTTCCGCAGCTGTGGTCCTTCTTGACCTCAGCGCGGCATTTGATACCGTCAACCATGATATCCTCATTCAACGCCTTACTAGGACGGGAATATCCGGCCAGGCCTTAAGCTGGATAACTTCCTTTCTGAATGGTCGGTCCTACCAGGTCTGCGATGATACGAACCTCTCCGAGTCGATCCCCCTCCAGTGCGGAGTCCCGCAGGGCTCTTCGTTGAGCCCGACTCTTTTTAATATCTATATGGCCCCACTGGAGGATGTGGTTTCACCCTTCGGGGTGAAAATACTGACCTACGCGGACGACACCCAGCTTGTCATCTCGCTATCCCACCATGAAAACGCGGCAGAAAGATTCGGGTGTTGTCTGACAAGTATCATGGCGTGGATGACAGAATCACGGCTGAAACTCAACGGGTCCAAAACGGAACTTATGATGTTGGGTAATCTTTCCACCTCCCTTCCCAAAACCATGTGGCCCCCCTGTCTGGGGGAGGCGCCCCAACCTAAGAATGAAATTAAGAGCCTGGGGGTATGGCTGGAGCCCGACCAAACGTTCAGAGTACAAACTAAGAAAGTGGCAGGGATCTGCTATGGTCTGTTACGCTCTGTCCGGAAGGTGTTGCCTCTTCTGCCCTTTAGCTCTAGGAAACTTTTGATCCAGGGGCTAATACTGTCTAGGCTGGATTATAGCAACTCCTTGCTGCTCGGTGCCCCTGAATCAGCCATTAACTCCCTTCAGCGAGTACAAAATGCGGCGGCCAGAGTACTGACCGGCACGGCGAAAAGAACCTCAGCCAAACCCGCTCCCAGAGCTCACCATTGGCTCCCCATCCGTGAGAGAATTAAATTCAAGGCCCTTTCCATCGCCTTCAAGTCTCTCCAGGGAATGGGTCCCCCTATTCTCAGGGACCTTATATGCCCCTACAAATCCACCCGTGCCCTCCGCTCCGATGGGAGCAATTTATTGACCATCCCCAGAGTGAGGAGAGCACGTTCAGGAGGGCGGAGGTTCTCTGTGAATGTTGCCAAGACCTGGAATGGTCTTCCTGCTGCCCTCCACCTGGAACCCTGCCTCCAGAAGTTTCGGAAATCTCTAAAGGCATTCCTTTTTCCAAGAAGAGGATGAATCCGCTGTTTGAGGTCATGGAAGCTTGTGGTGTGTACTAGCGCTGGGACGCTCTTGGGCAGCCATGCGCTTAAGAAATCTATTTTCATTTAATTTCATTCTTTTCATTTCATTTCAGATCGGGTTCTCAGCACTTGCGGTATTAAAGACTAAGTACCATACAAGACTTGAGGCGGAACACAGCCTGAGGATGGCAGTAGCAAAAAAAATCCACAAATTGACAGTCGCTCTGGAGAAAAACAGGCACACCCATCACATTAATTTAGAAATGTTATCAAGTGTTGTCAAGTGTTGTCAAATTATGTTTTGTTTAGGAAAAAGAAAGTATGTTTGTGCTTTTTTTGGGCAATTCCTTTTGGAGCCTTTTAGTTTGAACTCTGTAGTAAGCCTGTGACTCCAAACCTTATTCACCCACAAACCTTTAATTTGCTAAACAGTGTTTAATAATGGTGATTGTGGTTGTCGGTGAGTAAGAGTACCAAGTTCTACAAAGTTTTGGCAGGAGGGGTCCTTACGTCTACAAATGTTGACAGGGGGGTCTCGACATCCAAGAGTGATAGTGACACTGAGGTCACAAGACCCTTGAGACCAGTCACCCTCACCCGTTGGAACCTCCATTGGCCTTGTTTCAGCAGCAGTAGTAGTAGTAGTGCAAGTCACCAGGGATCGGCAATGCATGATTTGCATGAACACCAAACTAAGTTTGCACACTTCTTGCACAAGTACTTTTAACATGTGCTGACTATTTTTGGCTCACTGGAATTATGCAGCAAAAAAGGACAAAATTATGTTGCAGTGTTTACTAAATTGCGTAGCAAAAAAGGCTGCAGTGTAATGTGGTACATTTTATGATAGTTTATTCTTTTGAGATTTGTACACATACCTGCAAAGATTTTGCCTCATTCGTGCCTGTCTAACATACAAATGTAGCAATGAGAAAGTAGAGCAGTCAACCTTTGCTAAGGGCCCTCCACTTTGCAGCAACACAGGTCACATTGTTTACTAATTCTTGATCTGTATCAGCTACAAAGAATGTTTAGGTTAAAATAAACAGATTATGCAGCAGATGATAAATTATGAGGCAAATATGTTACAGACATAATTATGTGCAAAACATTTGCAAACTAGGATATTTTGCTATTCATATTTGAACTGTTCTTGTGGGAAAAGGGAGAAGTACTGATGACAAACTGCATGGCTCGAAGACAAATGGCTTGCAGTTCCAATTTTAAGCATATTTGGCACATTCTGTGATGAGAAAGATATCCCACTTTGTGAAAGTATTTTAATGTCAATAACTCACATTAAAAATATTATGGGGTACTCTGGTAACATTAAAAGTAAGCCATGTTCATTCAGGCAGAACCACTCTGAACCCCAATAGAAACAGGAGCCCTTTTAGCCGGCATGCCAAGTGTAAGCAGAGTGGTCCCATTATCAAGTGTGTACCATTAGTGGCCTGACAATGTTCCCAATTTAAAACTGAATTTTCCCACTTATGCCTCTTGTGCCTGTGATTCACAAAATGTTTAAGAGACTTACTCACGGTATTGCACTAACATTTCAAATGTGAGTGGCCCTTATGACCCCACTGCACCAGTTGGAGCCCGTCCACCTCAAGAAATCTAGACCTGCCACGGCACCAACTTGATAAAACGTGTGGCAATTGCTTTAGCACCACATGCCCTCTGTGCTGTCTCTTTCTGTTAACTTGTGACAGCAGTGGGTCTTCTTCAATTATGGACACAAATGGGCTTTCAGTGATAAAACTATGCCTTTAAAGACTGTACAAATTAGATTTTCATCAGAGTTACTTTAAATTGTAAAGTTCTAAGCGGACAAGAATCGTTGATGAGATCATCAGCCAGTCGTGGCTCTTTAGCCAGAAGCAATTTACATTCTGGTACTTGTAGCTTTACTTTTTCTACTATAGGCATGCATATGAAATCTAGGCATGCAAATTACAGCTGAAAGTCCACCAGAGGTGGTAGAGTTAGTTGGTGTCTGGGTGATTAATGCTTTGTGAAGTAGTGATTTAAAGCGTTGTCTCTTTAAAGTGTAAAATTTCCACCTGCAGGGGTTCCAACTTTCGTACAAAAAATTAGCACAGTACTTGCACTATTTTTAATTTGATGTTTAGGTCTGGGAACTGGCAATTTAGTACTCACTTCCTTATATAATTTGAGACCAAGGCTCTGGCAGAGTAATGGTGGATTTGAGGCTATAGGCCGGGACGCCCCTTTGCTGGGGCAGCCGCTGCGCTTTATAAATCAGCTTAACCTAACCCTGCACCATGTCTGAGCCTTCAAGAATCTCACTCACACTCACTCTCCTAAGTCTTTGTTTCACAATTCTATATTGCCCTTAAACTGATGTGGAGTTTTACACCGGATGGTAGCTTGGCTCATGGTACTGCTATTTAAGATTAGGTCTCAATACCTTCACTTTCATTTCTATGTACTTGTGTCACCATTTAATAACTGAGCAGGACCGTCTTAGTACCGCCCTTGAGTAGCCATCGCCTCTTCCAACTTCAACTCCACAGACTAAGCTCTGGCTCACCTGAACCATTACCTGGTGGTATGTCTCCAGAGTCCCAGAGCAGAAGGAAAAGCAGCACCACCAGCCACGGGAATCCAGTAGTCATTCCAACCAGCTTCTTACAGCCAGTGAGTAGATCAAGTAAATCGCAAAAGAGGTCTGCGTCTGCCACTACTACTGCTAATAAGTGTACTATTGTATTGTGTCTAGTGTAAACAAATGATAATTTCCTGGCCAATCCGTTTGGATACTTTTGGTCAAATTGAGATAATATACTCTGTTTCTTAGCATCACATCATTTGTGCATTTTCTTTTTCTTCACTTTTAGAAGCCTGCATGGCTACATTGCCTGTCATTCAGCTAAAAGATTTTTCAGGTAGGTTCCTTTCCCAGTGGAAAATATATGCTGCAGTGTCCTATGTATTGCTGAAACACTTTAGTCAGGGAAGTTGCTGACTAGAACGCTCTTCTTGCTGTGGAAACCTAAAGGTGTTATAAAGCAGCTGGATAGACCTAGGAAGCCTTTGCACACACATCACTTCCCCTCCCTGCTGTACTACATTGGGAGAGGAACTTATACTAGAGGCAGGTTTTGACCCCATCACCTCCTGTGCTAATTACATGTGAGAGTGAACACAAAACTGTTTGCAACTTTCAAACTGCAGTTAAATATTCTGTATATTCCCAAATTGCAACTGCTAAAAACTCAATTGTTTCTTTTTTTATTAGAAAGGATATCCGGAAATTCTTTGCAATGAAAAAGCCAAGTGGAGTGAAGCTATATTCAGGCAACTCAGAAATGAACATGATTCAGTGCAATGATACCTCAAAGGGATGTATGACGTTACAACGCATACTTTTACAAGGCGTTTTTTACAACGCAAAATCCTTTACAACGCATGCCATTACAACTAATTTCCTAAAAACTACCACTACAAAGCATTCCATTACAACGCATACTACCTTTACAACGCATAACATTACAACGCATAGCATTATATTGCATGTATGGTTAGTATTGGATAGTATAGGGGTAAAAATTACTATTCTAACTCCAGGGGGTGCAACAGTAGGGTAAGTGTTAGATAGTGAAGGGGTAAAAATTACTATTCTAACTACAGGGGGGGGGGGGCAATAGTAGGGATTTGGATAGTGTAGGGGTACTATGCGTTGTGATGATATGTGTTGTAATGACTGCGTTGTAATGGCATGCGATGTAATGGATCTTGCGTTGTAAAAGTTTTGTTGTAATGGTAGTGAGTTGTAAAAGTTGGTGGTTACACCCCGGTCCCAGGACCAAATTTTTGGAGTTGTCACTGCCCCAGGCGAATCAAGCAACAGTTCTTATACTACAACAACTAGTCTTCAGGATACCCAGGATACACTTGGAAGCACATTGGCACCAAACCAACCGCACTCCACATTGTCTACTCAAATCATTGTAATACAGTCACAAATGAAGAAAAAGCGCATTCTGCATTTTCAAGGAAGGTGATTCCAGGATTTCCCCTGGCTGCATTACAGCGATAGAGAAGCAGGGATGCTATACTTCTCACTGTGAAAAGTCACTCAAATAAACTGAGTTTTCCAAGAACACCACCTGGAAGAAGGCAATATAAAGGTTCAAAAAGCACCAGAACGGTTATGCTAATTCATATGCACTGAGTCAACTAGTACAGTATAGAGGAGGCCAATCAATCAATCTACAATTATCACTACAAGTCCAACAACAACAGAAAGAAGCCTGGTTTAGTCTTAACACAATCTTCATACCACAGCTCTTCTGGCAAAACAAGGCTTTGCACTCAGAGGTCATGATAACAACAAAGTGAATTTTCCTCAATATCTTAGTACAAGAGAAGATGATGTACCTTCTCTGAAACAGTGCATTACAGAAAATTGAGCATAATATCTCAGCCCAGACATCCAAGTGAAGTTCCTCAGTTATTATCCCATACAACTTTGCATCAGATCCGTAAAAATATTGGTGACAATCCATACTCAGTAATAGTTGATGGAACGCAAGATATATCTTGGCAGGAACAAGAAAGCTTTTGTATTTGTTACCCTGACTAAGATCTGTGCCCTCATGAGGATTTTATTGAACTGCATCAGGCTGATAATACCACTGGTACTGCAATTGCTACAATTGTCAAAGATGTTTTATGCCGTCATGGTCTTTCTCTGTCAAAGTTGAGAGCACAAACATATGATGGAGCAGCAAATATGGCCGGAGCATACCATGGTGCACAGGCATTAATATGGCAAGAACAACCACTTGCTCTTTCTGTGCATTGTGGAGCACATTGTACAAATCTGGCGATGCAGGCTGCAGCACATTAGTCTTCCATAATGGAAGATGCACTGCTTTGTGTCCAAGTACCAGCCATCTTCGTGGACAACCCGAAATTCAAAGAGGGCTTTAGCTTCGAGGCTAATAATTGCTTGCGCCACTGAATGGTGCTAGGCATTGAGACAGCACAAGAACAAGTGGAACAGCTCACTAAAGAAATCAGTGACCTCAAACAGGAGATAGCGAGCCATACTGCATTTGCAAGCGCCAAAGAGACCTTGGAACGCTTGGAGAAGACCCTGAAGGACTTTGACGTAGAAGCACAGGCAAAGAAACTGGACAACTGGCCAAGGATATCCAATATTACGATAAGAAGAGAACATACCCATACCTGCAGGAAGATTATGTCAAGCAGGACAATCAAGGACGTTTCTTTTACAGAGACAGAGGAGGCTATCGAGGGGGGAGGCGTTTTACAAACTTCTCGGACTCTTCCTACAGCACGGGAAGTGACAACGAATAACCAGGACCAAGTGGCAATCAACAATATCAGGGACAATGGTATCAACCACCACAGGACCGGATGATGGGCCAACATCAATCTTTTTTAGAGGATACCACCTGGAGACCACCAAGAGGCAGGGGCGGACCTTGGAACAGATGCCCTGCGAGAGGACAGAGCCAACAGAACTGGAACGGGGGCAGACAACAAGGACAGAACACCAAGCAAGTGAGGTTCCAGCAAGAGAACCATGGGGAAATCAACACCTGGAAAAGAACCTACAGATGGTAACCCAGACGAACCCCATTATTCATTTATCTAAGCACACATTAGCAAAGGATGAAATTAGTGTACTCAGCAAGGGACTATCATTTGTGCCAACTTCACATGCCAATAGATTCAACATAAAGGCAGGACTTTCCAGATTTATTCGCAAAATAAGACTAAGGCATTTTTTCCAAACATTCCCTTCCAATATCATCTACCTTGTTCACTGGGCTACAACCCCCATCTACCTTCATGCCTTCTGCCAACTCTGACTCTCATAAAATCCTGACATACGAGAGCGTGGCACTGAGGGACGTACTCAAGATCTGTATCACCAAACCATTTCTGAAGTACAACATTTCAAAGGGTGAACGAGAAGCTCTGAACACTCTAAAAAATAACAGAACTGTAGTGATAAAGCCGGCAGACAAAGGAGTGGCAATTGTGATGCTAGATGTACAAGACTATAAGGATAAAATATACTCCCAATTGAGAGATGGAATCAGCTACACCCTGGTCAATAACAACCCAACCAAAGAGACCAGGAAGAAAATTCAGGAGATTACGAAGAGGGGTAAGAAGCAGGCTTTATCAGTGACAAAGACTATGAATACCTCAATGTCAACCAACCAAGAGTGCCAACTATTTACACGCTATCCAAAGTTCATTAGAACCCATTGAAACCACCGGGACGCCCAATAATATCGGGGTGTGGGTCGCTCTTGGAACCCATATGTAAATATGTGGACATCTTCCTTAAGCCACTAGGTGAAGCAACGGCAACCTACGTGAGGGACACAAATCAAGTCATCAACTTGGTAGATAAAAAGATCTTTGACAAAGAAAAGCAAATATTGGTGACGATGGACATCGCATTGCTTTATACGAGTATCCCACAAACACCAGCACTTGAATCAATTGAGAGAACTCTTGAAAGAAGACCACAACCTGCTAATGTCCCTACTGAATTCATACTAGAATTGTTAGAAGTGGCTATGACCAAGAACTTTTTTATTTTCCAAAAGGATTTCTACATTCAAAGTAAGGGTGTAGCCATTGGGGCAGCATTCGCCCCTGATCTGGCTATCCTGTTCATGGATGATCATAAACAAAGACACATTCTATCATCAAACAATCCATACAGGAATAACATTACCGAATGGCGAAGGTACATCAATGATGTGCTTATGATATGGACAGGAGATGAAGAAGACCTCACTTCCTTCTTACAATGGGTTAACTCCCAGTCGGATGATATTAAGTTTACTATAGACTTCTTAGACATTAGTATCAAAGTCAATGGGGACCACCTGTATACCACCCTATACAGAAAACCGGCAGAGAGGAATACATTATTGAGGTACACAAGTCATCATACTCGAGGACTCCGAGATAATTTACCCTTCGGTCAGTTCCTCAGGATCAGGAGGAACTGTTCTCTGAAGTAAGACTTCTTCAGAGAATCGGATGAACTCATTTCACGCCTCCTAGTCAGAGGTTATCCGAAGAGACTGGTACAAAGAGCCAGGAAGAGAGCCTGGTATAATAACAGAGAGACCTTGCTGGTACCCAAGGAACGCAAAGCCCCAACGGACAGAATGTATCTGACCACACATTGTACTAAGAGCAACAACATCAAAAGAACTATTAATAAACACTGGGGACTCATTGCAGATACTATTGAGATGCCAGAGCCCCCAATGCATGTATTCAAGAAAGCAAAAAATATCAGAGACTATGTAGTTCGCTCACTATTGGAAACACCACCTGCACCCACCATTCAGACATTATGGAACCTACCGGAGGTGGTGGGGAACTACAAATGTACCAGATGTAAGGCGTGTGCTATGTGCTTAGAAACTAAAACGTTGACGTACAAAAACCATACCATTGATTTGAAGGTGCACACCAATTGTAACACAATGGAAGTGATATATTCCATCCTCTGCCCATGTGACCTGATGTACGTGGGACAAACCAAGCAAAGAGTGAAGAATCGAATCCTCCAGCATTGTAGTAGGATTAGGTGCCAAACAGCAGGAGCACCTCTGGTTGAGCACTTCATATCAAGTTTCAAGTTTATTTTATTATGTTTTGGAACTCCAAAGAGGTCCACATAAAAAGATACACAATACAAAAAACTCGTTCAAATGCAAAAGACATTTACAGAATTTACCAAAATACAAGATAATCAGCACAACACAGTTAAAATACCATCTAATAAATATCTAAAAAACTTTTAAAAAAGTTAAAAATACTAAAACAGAACATTTCATTGGGGGGATTATGTAAAGCGTGTAGAAAGGAGTTGGCAGTAAGAATGCTTAATTTCAAGCATATTTGTCTCAGCCACTTATGCCGAAATGGTCGAAGTACAGGACATATAAAAAGAACGTGTATACAATCTTGAGTAAACAAATTACAAAAATTACAAATTGCCGAACAACCATACCACCTAGCCATAAGATTATTTAAGGGCAGCAGATCCTGCCTCAGGAGAAGCCAAAACCGCCGTATGCCGTGGGATAAGTTCCAGGTGACATAGGGATGCATATGTTTTAATACGCAAGTATCAGTAAGAGGAGTGACTCCCTTCTTTGCAAGAATGGACTCCCTGTCCAACCTAAAACTGAGATCCCATGAGGCCTGTTTCAAAAGTGATTTTAACTGGCCGGCAGACAGAGTAAAAAGCATACTCTCCTCCAATTGTAGAAGGGCTATGGCCCTTCTAAAATTCTTTACAGTTAAGGAGTACTCCCTTAAGGTGCCCAGCAATTCATTCTTCATCAAGTCTCTCAGAGTCCCCACTTCCCCTCTAGCCAGACTGGCTACCCAACGCACTAACCCTGCCAAGCCCTGCACCCAACTACTACGGATGCCGAATTCAAGTCTCAGGGCTGCCACTGTGCAGGCGGTGTTAGTAGAGGCTAAAAACCGTAAGATTTTTCCTTCTGCAACGTGTAAAAAACCCCATTACCCTAGATCGACTATTTCAATTCCGTACAAGAGGGATGACGGGATTTTCGCCTGAAAGACCTCTAGCAAGAAAGAGAAATGTCTTCTCCCAGTGGCAGAGTATAATGCACTCAAGCTTTTACCCTGAGACAGGGTCTTCCGGGTGTTATTATCAATGTGGGCCTTGTCACTTAGGTTATCGGATATTATTTTCCCCAGGAAGACATAAGACTTTACCACCTGCAGCTTATGACCTCCTACTGACCAACCAAAGTTCTCATATTTAGATTTTTTCCTCCCTGAGATACACATGATTTTACTTTTTGCTGCGTTTATCTTCAAGTCGTGGGATTCTGCAAAATGGTGCAGAGTGTGCAGACGATTGTTTAACCCTTTGGGCGTTAAGTCTAATATAAGGATATTGTCCGCATATAGCAAACAAGAGATTGGAGTTCCCCCCCAATACTGGGGCTATACCATCACAAGAAGATCAAGACATAGGGAGATCTGAGATGTACAGGGAAAAAAGCAGAGGGGCCAAAAGACAGCCCTGCTTTAGTCCGTTAATGGAAGGAATGACTTGAGACAACCCCCTTTCCCCTCCTTGAAGGACTTGGCACCATGAGTCTGAGTGGAGAGCCTGAACCAAATCTAACAGGAGAGGAGGCATGCCTGGGGCAGATAACTTTCTCCCCAGCAAGGGCCGATCCACTTTGTCAAATGCTGTGTAGAAATCTATAAAAGCCGCAAAGACTCTTCCCCCACAAACCCTTACATATTTATCAGAGATTATCTGAAGAGCGGAAAGGTTGTCCAGGGTGCCATGTCCCTTACGAAAGCCTGTCTGTTCTAGGGGTAATATGTGACTCCTATCAACCCAATCATTAATCAAGGATAAGAGACATTTAGAGAATACTTTACCAATTGAGTCGAGCAGGGCGATTTGGCGGTAATTCTTGGGTGCATTCCTGTCGCCCTTCTTAAACAATGGCACCAATATACTCCCTTTCCAGGACAAGGGGACAGTTTTACTCATGAAGCAGAACCTAAATATGAGAAAAAGAAATTTGCTCCAGGCGACTGAGTCCTGTTTCAAGACTGATACTGGGAGCTCATCAGGCCCCATTGCGCCGGAAGGGCGCAGTTCCTTTATGGCCAGTTCAATAGTTCACTTCATATCCAGAAATCATACCCCAGAGTCAATGAAATGGCTAGTACTTGAAAAAATAACCCTGGGCCCACGGGGAGGGGACTTGAGCCCCATTATGAGCACCAGAGAGTGCAAATGGATGCATCTACTGGACACAGTTGACACTGGACTAAATGAGCTGGATGCCAACTATGCTCAGATGGCAGGACTGGAACCGGAATAGATAGGAACATTCACCAGATAGAATCATTCCCATTTGTCCATACCATTAGTACACAAACAGGTTACAGACTAACATCCGGGTTAACAAAGAGCCTTAGACTCCACACATAACCCTGATCAATGTGTGTCCTTGTTGTGAAATGTAAATATCTGTATATAACAAAGCCATTATCTGTTTGGATTGATGTATCTGTCTACTCGTTATAAGGCTTTGACCACAGGCCTAACACATGATGCATTCTTTAAATATATTTAGTGTAACTTTCTCGGTCAGAGAGAATCAATATTACCATTTCAACAAAACGCCTTGTATATAAACGATGTTAGAAAGGAACTGATCGCAGCGTGATCACGTTCTTTCAAAATCGAACATGAGTAACAGTCTAAGCATCCACGCTCCAAGATCCTTTACCATTCCCATTCAGTATATGATACTCTTGTACAATTGCTAAACACTGGTGTTTATTTAAATCTGTCATCCTAATAAAGTTTTACACTGATTGCTGACGTCATGTAATTCCTACGATGACGCACACTGGGGTGCCATTGGCTAGACAGGGGGGAGAGCCTCCAGCTAGCATCTAGCGGCAGCACCGCGTGAGGCTACCGGGATGCAGTTTCCCTTCTTATAGCAGTTCCGCCTCAGCGAGCAGCTTGCCAGTCAATCCTAGGCGGAGGAGCAAGCAGGTAAGAGGACGCGCTGCCCTTTCTTTAGAACTCTGAAGGACCCAGTTTCCATCACGCTCGAAGGACCTATAGTGGACATTTTTTAACAAGTTAAGTGATTATTTTCCCGCACTCGCATTGACAATGTTGGGACTATTTACCTCTCTGTCCGATCACTACAAATCAGCTTTGGCTAGACTGCCTTCTTGTACAACAGACATTGTTGCCACTAGAATAATTATAATGGGGTCTTTTTGGCACGTCTTTGTTGCACGTCTTTGGTGTACATTTTTCGAGCTGAAAGCCTCTAGAGAAGCTAGAATCACTATTGTTAGACCACACATGCTATTCATTATAGTGTGGGGATACTAATGTTCCCTTCTACTAGTCTTGCGTAGACCGTGGACTGTGTATATACCGCTCCCCCACATTCATTAACATTACTGTGATAGAAGGGGGTTATGTGCAATTATGTGTTTGTCTAGTGCCATTTCATAATTAGCAGGCGTTAATTCCTCAATTTTTCCTTACACAGATTGGAATTCGGTTAACTAACTAGTAACCAACAATGGAGATCTTAGGACACCGTTTTGACTTGTAATTAGAACACATGGACCACTTGGATTAAGACTTGATGGCACCACCGTCACAAGCCCCAGTAAGTTCTTTCCCCCCCAGTCCACTATGATTCTTCGCACTGGACAACAACTGTCTTGTGATACATGACTCCGTCTCATTACAGATCATTGTGGAGCAATTTTACTTCCCACCGGTTTTGGACATTCACAGCCATTCCATAAGTAGGTATCAATTGAGGATACCTACAGCATGATTCACCATATGTTTAGTACACGCGCTGAACACAATTCGTTTTATTTTTTAGGTGCTCCACACTAACACTTGTCCTTTTGAGGAACTAATAACCCTACAATTCTCAGGGTCGAAACGTAGACTACCTTGTACCATCACACCCTAGGAACAGAAGAATTTGATGTATCGTGACCTATGTGTTATGTTTTGAGGGAACTTTTTGACCAATATGAGACTGTAAAGGTCCAATTGTATAAATTATGAGGTCGTGTCCATGTTACACCACCTTTATCCAGTCCCCCACTTACCCTACCACCCCCAATTCCCTTTAATACTTTCCTTTCTTCTTCTCACTGAGAGCACTGTAAATATTTGAAATGTATTAAAATAGGCTTTCATTAATGCTTTCAATGACAAAGGTATTTGAATGTATTCCAAAATTGAAATGATGTAATAATGTCATATGGATTCATAGGATTGCTCTGAATTGCAAGAGCACTATGTAATTTTTTTTTCAATATTTCTTAATTAAATATGCGGAAAGAAAAATCCAAAAATAATCCTTCTTCGGTGAATCATTAAATGTGAATTGATTAGAAAGAGGTACTACCTCGACCATTTCTCCGAACGTACTGTTTGTTGATAGGCTCAGTCACTATAAGTAATTGAGCTTTCCAAGAACACCAACTGGAAGAAGGCAATAGAAAGGTTCAAAAAGCACCAGAACAGTTATGCTCATTCATATGCAGTGAGTCAACAAGTACAGTATAGAGGAGGTAAATCAATCAATGCACAAGTATCACAACAAGTCCAACAACGCGCGCCTAAGGAAAGCCTGTCTGCGCCCGTCCGCGACCGACCGAGACCAGAGGCCATACACCCTGCCCCTCGCTTTCAATATTCCCACTCGCAACTCACTGCTCACCAAGGCAAGTGGACTCTACCTGCCGCTATCTTAGCTCGCATTTCTAATCTTGGTCTACTAACTTCAAATAACGCAGTCCATACCAACATCTTGTCCACGCCTCTAAATACCAGCCCCCCTAATCCGCTCCCAGACGCCCTCCCCCCCACAGCAATAACTGCTATGTACTTAAACACAAGATCGGCAGTAAAACACCAGCTCGATCTTTTCACCCTACTGGAATCCCATAAACCTGATTTATTATTTCTCACCGAGACCTGGTTCTCGGACAGTTCACTTCCCTCCCTGCTGGCGATACTCCCCCGACCTATTATGCCATTCGAGCCGACCGCTCCTCGGGCAGGCCTGGTGGAGGGGTCGCCCTGATCGCCCGTAAGGATTTCACTTTCCACCCTCTAGTCTCCCCCTCCATGGGAATTTCAGACTGTTTGGTGGTTCGATCTCTCTCCTTTACTCCCCCTCTTACTTGTGTCCTTGTGTACCGACCCCCGTCCTCCCCTCAAACGTTCCTCCCCTGTTTTCAAGACCTAATAGCGACTTTGGTTGTTAACCACTCCTCCATCATTGTTCTGGGAGATTTTAACTTCTGGCCCTCCAACTCTGCGGAATGTGCCACGTCCAAGGAATTCTCAGACTCTCTTCAGTCGCTTAACTTTATCTCAGTCGTCAATGCTCCCACACACAGGTTGGGACACATCCTGGACCAAATCTGGCAACGTGATTGCCCGGTTAGTTCTCTCTCTATTTCCCCATGTCTAGGGTCGGATCACTCACTGATCACTTTTTCCCTATCTCCCGTTCCACCACCTAAGCCCACTCTTGCGAGGAATGTCTGGGCGCGCTCATGGAATCGCGTTGATATTGAAGCCCTATCGACCCTCCTCTCTTCTTCCAGCCCCGATCTGACCGCGCTGCCCTCTTCTGGTCAGGTAGACACCATAACCAATTGGCTGCGGGCCGGGTGCGATACTATCGCCCATCTAAAACGCATCCCAACCAAACGCCCTAAAGATGCAAACCGCTAGTTCTCAGACGAACTAAAGATTCAAAAACTCACTCTCCGCCAAGCTGAACGACAATGGAGACGCAACTACTGCCCTATTGCTAAAACCCGGTATACTGAACTTCTCACTCAGTATAAGAAAGCCATACTTGACACAAAGAAAAACTATTTCTCCTCTAAAATACAACTTGCGGAGAACAGGCCAAGAGAAATCTTCTCTATCGTCCAAGACCTCGCCTTTTCCGATAGAGCTTCACTCAAACCATCACCCTCTCAAACACTATGCGACTCCCTTAATCACTTTTTTCTAGACAAAATCAGCAAAATTAAAATTAAAATTCCCTCTCCATCCCCGACCTTCACTGACCCCCGCCGTCCTCCAGTCACTGCACTTCTGGATTCTATTCCCCCCCTATCGTCCAACTCATTTCTCTCCATTCTTCCGTTGGTCAAGTCCGGCTCCCCGCTGGACCCCTGTCCCGCCTACATCCTAAAGCAGGTTTACACCTTCTGCCCCTCACCACCTTTAGTGCTCCTCAATAGCTCACTGGCTCAGGGAATCGTCACCCCTGCACTTAAATCGGCAGTGATCGTTCTGATCCTAAAAAAACCTGGAGCGGATCCCTCCGACCCTGCCAACTACCGCCCAATCTCCCTCTTGCCTTTCCTGGCAAAGGTATTGGAATGACACGTGGTAAAAACCCTGAGTGAGTTTGTGGAAAATCATGGTGTTTTGGCCCCAAGACAGGCCGGCTTCCGTCCGGCCCACTCAACCGAGTCCGTTATAACATCGGTACTGGACAACCTCCGGCAAGGAATGGACACCAATCAACATCAGGCCCTGATCCTCTTAGATCTTTCCGCCGCATTCGACACGGTGGACCATACCATCTTACTTTCACGTGTCGAGGCGGCGGGAATCAGAGGAACAGCCCTACTATGGCTATCCTCCTTCTTGAGCGGCCGGACTCAGGCAGTTCGTCTGGGAGAGTTCTCTTCGGAATTTCTACCCATCCAATCTGGTGTTCCCAAGGGTTCCTCTTTATCCCCCCTTTTATTTAATCTTTACATCGCCCCCCTTATCTTTGCTTTACAGCAACTGGAGGTCTCTGTGTATAACTATGCAGATGATCTCCAGCTCATTGTCTCCCTATCCTCTTCCCCTGAGTCTATGTCTAAAGTTCAGTCCATCATGACCTTCATCCAGGACTGGATGAATTTCAACCACCTGAAACTCAACCCCGATAAAACGGAGTTGGTGTTGACAGGTGGTTGTTCCAGTCCCTGGTCCTCCTCCTTCTGGCCCCCCTCATTAGGTCCCCCACCCACTCCTGTATCCTCTGTCAAAACCCTTGGTTTCAAAATCAATAACCAACTATCCCTACATTCTCAAGTCTCTGCTGTGGTCTCCTCAGCCTTTCTCTCACTTAGTACTATCCGCAGAGTCTCACGATTTTTCGCCCCAGACGCGCTTAAACTAATCCTTCTGGCTATGGTAACATCCCGCCTAAATTATGGCAATGTCCTCTACCATGGCATGCCTGATTACCTTATGAGGCGTCTCCAGCTGGTGCAAAACCAGGCCGCTCAGCTGGTTTTTAACCTCTCTAAGTCACACCATGTAACTCCTCTCCTCTTTTCCTTGCACTGGCTCCCCGTCCGGCAGCGCGTCTTATTCAAGCTCGGCTGCACCATTTTCAAAGCCCGGACAGGTTCTGCCCCTTCTTTCATCAACTCGGCCATTCAAACCTACACTCCCTCATGAGACCTCCGATCCTCCTCCCACCACCTTCTCTTGGTTCCCCGCTTCAAATGGAAGAAGTGGGGTGGTTCCAAGTTTGCAACCACGGGCCCAGCTTTTTTGAACTCTCTCCCATTGTCCCTCAGAACCTGTACCCAGTACCCCCTCTTTCGCAGAGACCTTAAGACCTTCCTCTCCACCCAAGCCTTCCCATCTTAAATGCTCACCTTTCCCCTCTTTCTGACCCGCAGAGTAGCAGTTGTCAGTTAGCGCCAAGAAACCGCCAGGTGTACGAGCGCTATACAAATCCCTTCAAATTCAATTCAATTCAATACAACAACAGAAAGAAGCCTGGCTTCATCTTAAAATAATTCATACCATGGTTCTTCTGGCAAAACAAGGCCTTGCACTCAGTGGTCACGATGAACGCAGAGGGAATTTTCCTCAATTTCTTTGAAACAGTTGATTACAGATAATTGAGCAGAATATCTCAGCCCAGACATCCAAAATGAAGTTCTTCAGTTATTGTCCCATGCAATTTTGCATCAAATCCATAAAAATATTGGTGACAATCCACACGCAGTAATTGTTCATGGCACACAGGATATATCTGGTCAGGAACAAGAAAGCTTTTGTAATTGTTACACTGACCAAGATCGGTGCCCTCATGAGGTTTTTATTGCACTGTATCAGGCTGATAATACTACTGGTTCTGCAATTGCTACAATTTTCAAAGATGTTTTATGCCGTCATGGTCTTTCTCTGTCAAAGTTGAGAGCACAAACATTTGATGGAGCAGCAAATATGGCAGGAGCATACCATGGTGCACAGGCCTTAATATGGCAAGAACAACCACTTGCTCTTTTGTTGCATTGTGGAGCACATTGTACAAATCTGGCGATGCGGGCTGCAGCACATTAGTCT